>NC_138369.1:95735043-95758332 GCF_054177405.1 Leptonychotes weddellii | reverse complement strand
TGGGAGGGATGGGGTGACTGGGTGATAGACACTGGGGAGGGTATGTGCTCTGGTAAGCGCTGTGAATTGTGCAAGACTGTTGAATCACAGATCTGTACCTCTGAAACAAATAATGCAATATATGTTAAGAAAAAAAAAGAAGAAGAAGATAGCAGGAGGGGAAGAATGAAGGGAGGGAAATCGGAGAGGTAGACGAACCATGAGAGATGATGGACTCTGAAAAACAAACGGAGGGTTCTATAGGGGAGGGGGGTGGGAGGATGGGTTAGCCTGGTGATGGGTATTGAGGAGGGCACGTTCTGCATGGAGCACTGGGTGTTATGCACAAACAATGAATCATGGAACACTATATCTAAAACTAATGATGTAATGTATGGGGATTAACATAACAGTAAAAAAAGTAATAAAAATTGAAAAAAAAAAAAAGCATGTCATATCTAAGAAAATTAGGTGAGTAGTTTGATTTTTTTTAAACATAGGCAGCCAAAGCACACAGTTATTTTAACAGATGAAAGTTGAAACACCTTACTGATAATTCACTCATTTTCATCTGGGCTCACATATATAGATATTTTGTAGATATTTAAGTCAAAGACCAATCATCGTAGGAAAAGTGTGAAGCACTGATGTTTTACTTATGAGGCCAGCCTTCACAGATTATGCTGAAACCCATATGTGGGTAGAACTCAAACATTTTCAAAATGTAGAGATGACTATTTATATTCAAAAAGAAACTATTAACAAAACTGCAATACTAGCTAGATCTAAAATCAGCATGAAATGTAGTGGAGTGCGGGGAGAACCTCCCTCTGACCAGAGGCCAGCACACCCATGTTAGGAGGTTGGAAGTCAGATAACTACACTCTTTCTCTTGATATCAGCCCTGAGAGCAGGGCGGGGAGCGGTTGAGGTGTGTGTGAACAAACTAGTCCATGTTTCAGTTTGGTCATCAATAAAAGGGCCATTAAAACTAATGTGAGGCAAGAAAGACAAAACGGAGTAAAGGTCACTCTTCCATGGGATTTTTCAGATGAAAACGTAAATGTGTCAAAGGCATAAAGAAATTGTGTAAGTCACCTATTCAGTAAGACTTAGAACCGGCATTCAATTCATATCTGTCTGTCTCCAAAACTTGTTTTTATAACCATCACCTCCGGACCTTCAGATATCCTAGTCCCTTTACATTAAATGCTCTACCAGTCTTAGACTGATCATTGAACTCTTATTCATCCTACAAACCCTGCATATGAATCACCAACTCTTCAAAGTCATCCCTGACTCTCAAAGTAGCATTTTTCACTTGCTTTACTACATTATGGCTATGTCTTAACATTGCATGAATCCTGCCAAACTCTAATTATCTGGTTGATCTTGTTCTTTCCACTACTGGACTGCTCTCGGAGTTGCTTAAAGGCAGGAACCATGTCTTTCCTATTGTGAGCTCAGTGACTGACATACTGCCCAGGGCACAGCTGGTGCTCAGTCAATCTTTGTTGATTTGAACAATTCTATTATGAAAAGAGTAAATTGGTAAATCAAAATCTTTGGTTAAATTCTTAACTAGAGGGGCTCCTGGGTGGCTCAGTCGGTTAAGCGTCTACCTTTGGCTCAGGTCATGATCCTGGGGTCCTGGGATCGAGCCCCACGTTGGGCTCCTGGCTCACAGGGAGCGTGCCTCTCCCTCTCCTCCCCACTCATGCTCTCTCTCAAATAAATAAAATCTTAAAAAAAAAAAGAAAAATCCTCTTAAAAAATTCTTAACCAGAACTTAGCAAACCATCTATGTGACTGTTAGCAGATTGTTTAACCTCCTAGGCCTTAGAAAACTTATCTGTAAAGTTACTCAAGGGAAAGGGGGAGATATTAAATGATCTCTAATATCTCCTCAGATTCCAAAATCCTATGCACTTACTCTTTGCATACAGAGTGTGTGGAGGGAGAACTACTATAATCAGACACAAAATGAAACATGGCATTTGTATAATTGCACTTACTGCATAGCTGATGGAACTTAACTATATTTATTACGGCAATGGGGAGGCTAACCACCTTATAAATAAACCACTTTATGAGTTTTTAATGTGTCCCTTATTAAAAATACATCACTTTCCATGCCAAATTAAATAGCATTTAAAGCCAGTGTTTCCCTTCTTACCTTTAGTTAAATGAGATTTCTGCTTATTTTAGTCATGTGATTAAGTAGCATAAGCTACTCGGGATGTAGACTAATAGAGGAAAATATCCTCTACATGTGAAAATTCAGAGGATTTTAGAGCAAGAGAAGAACTAAGAATCAAATCCAAAGCCCAAGGAATGGAGGAGACAGCACACCATTGGTTAATAGTAGAGTAGCCTTATTCCCAATTTTCAGATGATTGACCAACTGCAATCTTACTACCATGAGTTCATTGCCATGCTAGCTTATGATATGTCCATCCCCTCCAGATGTGATCATTAGAGAGTCTGTTCAACATATATAGGTTGCCTTCCCATAACCTACTCCCCTTTTCTCACATCAAGAGTATTCTGCTTCTTCCTTCTCAGCCAGGTAACTTAGGAGGGGTTGAGCACCAAGCTACAGAAGTCAATCAGCATCTCCCATTGCCCAGATGTGGTCAGTGGTCCAGAAGTGGAAAGGACACCCAATCAAAACAAGGGACTCAATAAGAAGATGGAAATTCTAGGAGAAGAAAGCTCCTTCTTTCTTCCTTCTGGAAGTGAATGAGTTTTGTCAGCCACCTTGAAAATGAGAAAAGAGCTTGAAGCTGCTTCAGACCCATCATATGGAGCTGACAGCGGTGTCGTTGCGAGAAAGAGTCACAGATGCAGATAGAGACCAGGTCCTGTCCACAGTGGTTGAACCTTAAATCTACCCTTTCCTGAAGTTTTCCCTACCTCTGGACTTTTTAGTTATGTGCACCAGGCAATTTTCTTTATTACTTAAGTTGGTTTGTTTTTCTGTTGCTTGAAATATATATACATACATACATAAATATATATGTATAAACTATATTATATATATATATCTGGTAGAGATGGTCTATACTATTCAAGGTTATCTATAAAATGGAAGCATTTTGATAGAATGCATTTCAATTTTTTACCTACATAAAGGCCCCAATTTTTTTTTCAGGTTAAATTCAGAACAAGGGTCTTTTTCTGTAAACTTCACTACAAATCAGACTGATTAATTCCAGTACTTGTTTTGGATCTGAGGTATCTCAAAAAAAAGAAAAGAGCTTCAAAAGCATTTATCTTAAATTCTTAAAATCTAATTTTAATTTCAATTTTCCTCCCTTTTATAATAGTAACACAAACACATTTGGAAATTGGGAATAGAGGAAGGGAAAAAAATTGTCCACATTCCTTCCACTTAAAAATAACTACTGCTAATATTTGGTTGTTTTTCCTTCTACTCTTTATGCAATGCTTTTAAAAACTACAATTGGGTCCATTATGATTGTTAGTATAATATCTATTTGTCCTGATTTAAAAAGTGAACTTGAGATCAATATGAAAGATTTAAAAGATGTGAAACATTCCACATACACATATACCCTCCATCCAAGTAGAATTACTGAATAAAACATAACAAAATAAGTGTATATGCAAGTTTAAAACCAAGAAAGGGAAATCTCCAGATGCCGAAATGAAGGGAGAACCAAAGTCAGAGGGTTAGGGCGTGATGTCTCCCTACCCTCCCTCTGGAGGCAGAGAAGCTCTGATTCATGAGGCAAGCATGGATAACTCTCTGAGCATCATTCTGAATAATCTGGCTTTATAAATATCATCAGTAGAAAATCCTTCTACATTCTGGCCACAAGTTGGGCTAATTTACATTTTCAACTACGGTTTTTTGTATTTTTCCCCATGTTCCTAGTAGGAGGAAATCCAGAGATGCTGCTCAGTTGATGGTAGTCAGAGTTCTGTTAACTAGGAGTTCAGAATTAACTTTTAAATTTTTCCTACATATGCACATGGGTCTTTGCTTTCTTCTATTAAGTAGATCTCTGTGTATAAAGTAAAATCTGTATCTCTCTGCTCTTGCTAAGGTTAATAGTGACCTCCAGGTTCCTAACTCCAGTGGTCTATTCTTCATCCTCATCCTGTTTGACCCATCAGCTGTATTTAACATAGTTCATTCCCCTGCCTCTTCAGTTAGCCCCTGATACCACACCCTCTCCCGTGGTCCTCCTACCTTTCTGAGTGCTCACCCTCAGTCTCTTTTGCTGTCTCCTCATCTCCCCCACCTCCTAGCATTGGAGAGCCTGGTGTGCTAGTCTCATGGCTTGATACTCTCAGGCTAGATGGATAATTCCAAGACTTATATCTTTATATCCTGAATATAAATCTCTAGCCCAGAACTCTCCTATGAACTCCAGACTCTTGTCTACTTGACATTTTCCCTTTGTTGTTTAATAAGCATTTTGATGTCTCATGTCCACAAGCTAAGCTCCTACTCCTCTTCCCATAAGATCTGCTCCCCTGAAATCTTACTCATCTCACTTAAGGACAACGTAAGTGTCCCAATTTCCCAGGCCAAGAAACTTGAAGTCATCTTTGCATTATATCCTTTTATCACACATTACACCCAATTTGTAATGCTCTTAACTCTACTCTTATTTCCACCCTGGTTTAAGCTATTTTTACCTCTTGTCTGGACCATTACAATAACTTGCTAATCAGTAACCCTGCTTCTAACTTTCAGTCTATTTTCCAACTTAGCTGTTTGAGTGATCCTGTTATTCATTCCATGACGATCCTGTTAAGAAATAAATCACGTAACTCTCCTGCTTAATACTCTCCAAAATCTTCTATGTCACTGGGACTAGAAGCCAACATCTTTTATTTTTTTTATTTTAATTCCAATATAATTAACATGCAGTGTTATATTAGTTCCAGGTGTACAATACAGTGATCCAGTGATTCCATGTATCATCATGCTCATCACACCAAGTGTACTCCTTAATCCCCATCACCTATTTCACACATCTCCCCAGATCCCTCCCCTCTGGTAACCATCACTTTGTTCTGTATAATTAAGAGTCTCTTTCTTGGTTCGTCTTTCTCTCTTTCTTATCCTTTGCTCACGTGTTTTGTTTCTTAAATTCCACATATGAGTGAAATCATATGGTATTTGTCTTTCTCTGACTGACTTATTTCACTTAGCATTATATTCTCTAGCTCCATCCATGTTGTTGCAAGATTTCATTCTTTTTTATGGCTGAATAGTATTCCATTATATATATATATATATATATATATATATATATATATATATATATACACACACACACACACACACACACACCACTTCTTCTTTATCCATTCATCTATTGATGGATAAATTGGGCTGCTTCCATAATTTGGCTATTGTAAATAATGCTGCAATAAACATAGGAGTGCTGTATTGTTTTGAATTCATGTTTTTATATTTTGGGGGTGACTACCCAGTAGTTCAATTACTGGATTAAAGGGTAGTTCTATTTTTAACATTTTGAGGAATCTCTGTGCCATTTTCCACAGTGGCTGCACGAGTTTTAGAAGCCTATATCTTTTAAATGACCTACAAAGACCAGCATGACTTGGCTTCTGTGCAGTAAAGTATTAAGCATGAGCAAAGGAAGCATTGGCCCTTTGCCCCTGGCTCCTGGGAGGTAACCACTAAGCCCTTGGAATGTTCTACCCAACAGGAGTGTCTTTGTTTGACTGGAAGCCTTGGGCCATTCCTGATGGTCTATGATAAAATATGTGGTTTGTAGTGGGGACCTTGAGCCACTGGGAATCAGCTCATCCTCCACATGGGCTGAACACCAAGGTCAACCATGCAGGTGGTCAGTCTGTCTATATGGCCAATCTCCAGTGAAAAGTCTGGACATCAAGTCTTGGAGAAGTTGCCCTGGCTGACAATATTCTGTGCATATTGTCACACATTGTTGCTGGCGGGGGGAGTGCTTTCCATACAACTCCATTGGGAGAAGACAACCAGAAGCTCTTCCTGGTTCTCCTGGACTCCACTCTAGGCCCCTTTCCTCACTGCTGATTTTAATCTGTATCTTTTTGCAGCCATAACTATAACTGTAAATATAATCCTTTACTGAGTTCTGTGAGTCTTTCTAGTGAAGCATATATATACCTGCACTCTAGGCCTTTCTTTACACATGCTGTGCCCTCTGTCTAGATCACTTTTCCTCCCAGAAACCCAGGTGATTGTCCTTTTCACCTCCTTCAAATACGATCTTCTCAGGGAGGCCTTCCCTGCCTACATCGTTTAAAACTGTAGCTGTCTACTGACACATATACTCATCCTCCCTCCTGCTTTGTGTTTCTACAGAGAACTTACCCTTCCTGTAATGTTATAGTTTATTGTCTACCTCATCCCATCTAGAATGAAATCTTTAAGAAAACAGGGAACTTACTGTTTTGTTCATTGCTGTGTCTCCTGGAATAGGGTATAACACAGATGAGCACTCAGGAATAGCTCTTGAATAAAAGAATGAATCGGTGTATGTTGGGGAGGAAATAAGGTAAATAGTTCAACCAAAAATAAACACAGCACCCAAAACAGCAAGGACCAATTAGTGGTCATAGAAAATAACTTCATAAAAAGAGTACCACCGATGAATTATAAAACATGGATTAGTAAGATTTGGCTGCATGAGCCTGATTTTCCATCTTCTAAGAGACTGTTTTGGATCACCCAACATTCTAAAGGGGTCATGAGACATAAGAGGGAAAAATATTTACCCACACAGGACATCCAGAAACCAAGAACTGGTGAATATGGAGTCAAAAATGGAAGGTCCTTAGAAAACGGTTGTGAGGAAGGAACCGGAAGAAGATAGCTAGAATCCGTCCACTCTCACGGAGTCTCACCCAGGCTCCCTCAGGCAATTAAACCCCTTGAATGGAAAAGTGTGACCCTACTGTTGCTATTGCCCAGTCCCAATAACACTAAGTAGAACAGGTCAGGGTATTTCCCAAGATGTAAAGTATGGCCAGAATCAAGTGAGAAACCCCACAATGACTCAATGACCTAATGATACCACCAACGTACCATCCTCCAACTGCTAATTTCCAGCTGAAGAGTTCCTTAGTTATAGGCCAGGTTGTTCCTGGGAAAGTCTGATTTATACCAAGAATAAGAAGGTCTAATCAGAACTCAGAATCATCCATAATTACTGAGGAGAGAGAGAGAATCCATTAGTGTATTCTAGATGACATGTCATCTAGGAGTCCCAGCAGCATGGCTGACCCTGCAGACTTGTCTCCCATCTTTTGGGAGATGACACCTGGGTGTTATAATGAGATGATGCGCCTCTTGCAAGGAGATGGAAACCGAAAATGATCAGGAAAAGAGTAAGCCAAAAAGGGCTAGCTGATGGGCTTGATGGACAAGGGGAAGAACTCGTGGTGGAAAGGGGTGAAAAAGGAGAAACCCATGGCTCCATAATGTTGGCACATAAGCACCCCATCTAGGAGAAATAAGGAATATGCCCAGAGTGAAGGCCATGAGTGTTTTGTCTGATCTCTGTAACTCAGGACCCCACTGTGATAGGGCTGGACAGTGACATCACAGAGAACTTCCTGGAAGAAAGTACAGTGAAGACTTCATGAATGCAGTGAGGTAAATAAATGAATGAAAAGTGATGGGTGTCTGAGGAGAAATAAAAATAAAGTGGGCTTATGACATTGTATGATAGGCAACTTCAAAGTATCTTAAAATCTAACCTATTTCTTACGAGAACAACATTGTCCCCAAGTACCACTATCTCCAATGAGGACATTGTGACAATTTTAGTAAAAAGAGAAAGGTAAGAAGTAAGTGGCAAGGAGACTACGGGTGGAAAGTCTGGTGGAGCAATTCCTTGTGTCTGATCATCCAGCCGATTGCCTGCCAGTAAAGAATGAAGGCTTATGTGTGATTATTCTGCTTAATAATTCATTTACTCAGCAAATGTTTACTGAGTTCTACACTAGAGACTAGATTCTAGGGATGCGGCAATTAACCATACAGATAAGATCCCTGTCCTCCTGGAGTTCACACTCCAGTGGGAGAGACAGACAATACAGAAATAAACAGATTGGAGTGCTAAGAGGGAAAACAGACACAGAGGAAGTAGGCACTAATTTGAGGAGTCTTAGAAAGAAGTCACAATGAGGATTAAGCTTTTGGGAAATTATGCATAGAGGTGCCAGTCATACACAATGGTCATCTCAGGAGCGGTGACAGCTCCTTTTGAAAGCCCTCCCAGCTTCTAAATGCATGTGTTGTCACCGCGCACCGAATTATAGAGTGCTGTAAAATTCCAAAAGCAGTTACAAACCCTTCCAACGCTAACGCAGAGCCGAGCTACCTAATGAGCTATACATTCTACACCCACACTCTTCAATTGTCAGAACTTCTAAAACATTCTGCCTTTACAAATTAAAAGGAGTATCATGAGGGGCGAAATAGACTAAAGACAACTGGGTCAAAACTCCTTGTCTAAAGATATTCCATCTACCCCACTGGGAACCTGTGTTTCCCTGGCTGCCGGGCGGCTCAGCTGCCTCCACCTCTCCCACAGTGGGCTCACTGGGACCTCCAGTCAGAATCCACACTACTGCTCTGGAGCCTGTTTGTAAAAGGCCTCTCCCTTTGCTGCCGCGCCAGGCTTTTGGGCTGTCTCCGGGCTCATTTCCTCGGTACCTGATTTGGGGGCTGCACATTCTGCGGTAACTGCGCATGCTCGATCCTCCCAGCCCTCTCACTCTGCGCGTGCGTGCTCAGAGGGCCTTGCTCCCCTTGCCAGTAGCCAAGCGCCCCGCTACCAGCGCCCCGCTACCGGCACGTGCCCCTCCACGGGTGTGTGGAGCTGAAGAACACAGATGGCGGAATTTGTGTAGGTCCATGAGGTTAGTATGTCTTTGGGATCCCCCTCAGCTTTGGACCTCAAGTTCAAGACAAAAATGCTGTGGCCCTTGCTGGGCAGCTGTGGAGGACACAGTCTTTGACCCAGAATCCGCAGCAGTAAGCCGGGGACTGCGGGACACACCACCTCCCAACCGAAGCAGACACTGCAAATAGTCACGGCCCTTCTCCCACTGACCTCCTCCCTGCGCTAAATTTAATTCCAGCCCGAACTGTTCCAGACTGAAGGAAACTAAAAAGACATGACGACTAAATACCATATGTGATCCGAAACTGGATCTAGTACTAGTGGAGTTAAAAAAAAAAAAAATGCTATAAAGGGCATCATTGTGTCAGCTCATGAAACTGGAACACAGACCGCCTATCAGGTAAAAGTATCATACCACTTAAATTTGGTACATTTGGCCTATCAGGTAAAAGTATCATACCATATAAAGGGTAAAGAGCTATAACATATGTAACTTACCTTCAAATTCTCTCTATTTTTCTCTTGGAAAAATAAATTAGGACGTGGGGGCGAGGAGTGCAAGGAGCAAGCACGTAAGAACACGAGCAAAGGTTAAGGCAAATGGGGCAAAATGTTAACAATATGTTAAAAAATAAAGTGCCTAAAAAGTTCTTTGTATTATTCTTACAAGTTTCCTGTAAGATGAAATTATTTTCAAATTAAAAGTCTTGTTTTGTTTAATAATCTGGTTTTAAGAAGGAGGTAGATTGTCTAAAAAATAGCTTCTGGACTCCCATGATTAGAGGTTCATTTCTTTGGCTGTGACATATTTGCAGACCACCCCAAGTTCTCTACATCAACTGGGACAGCTTTGCTTTCTTCTGTTTGAAAAAAAAAAAAAAAGTGTTTGTTCACTTCATAATTGTTTAAAACACACAGACCGAGAACATATCTTCACCTGGACATTGGCATGTATCACACAATATATAATTGAAATCTTAGGGAGCATCAGTTAATAACTAGCTATGGACAGGCAGAGGAATCACTAGAAAGAAGCTAAAGCAATAGGTATGGAAAGGTGCCCCATATAAGTGAAAATGAGCCCTGAATACAGAGGAAGGAGGGCACCATCATTCCTCCACCTCTTAATCACCTGCGGGGTGATCGTTCTAAGAACTACTGTGGCTTCTAAGCTAGCCTTCTCCCCGACAATCCTGACAACACTCTCCTTCCGGGTTCCCTACTTCTGCTCCATCTCAGCTGTGCAACAAGGTGCTTGCCCCTAAGATGGGGCAAAAGACATCAACAGAACATTCTCTAAAGCAAGGCCAGTGGGGTGAGATATCTGCCTTTCTTTTCTCCACCAGCCACCTGCCGTCCCGGGGGTCTGTGGTGTGGTTCAGAATCCCCTGTGTTTGGAAACTCCCAGACACAGAAATTTCCTCTATCAAATATCTAACATATAGGTTATAATAACACATGCCTGCTGTAGATCAGGGCTTCTCAAAATCCTGAGAATACGCTGGCCATAAACTATTTTTTTCTCGCTATAGGAAATTTCCCATGTGATATCAAAAGAGACACTTCTTAATTTTCACAATCAAGGAAAATATACAGATTAGAATTTAAGTTCTGGTCTAGGACTGTCTGGATAAAGTTTAAAAGATTTCTGCTAGCTGCCATTCAGGAGCCTAAGGGCTTCATTTTCTTTATGAAATAGCGCATCCTAGTGGCATTCTCAGGCACTGCAGGGAAATGCAGAAGTCATGTTTTTGGTTTTTTGGTTTTTTTCCTTGCGTGAAAACATATTTGACCTACAGGAAAACCAGGTCTCAACGCTTATTTTTTTCTCATATGGAACTGCCGTCAACAATTCCTATATGAGAAAACGTGGGTTCATAGAACCCAGTGTTGTTCTCGAGCCCTGAATTTCAAATGATTTCATTCGGCTGCATAAACAAAGCACCTTTTCCCCTGGAAAAACACAAGTGGTAATTTCAAAACAGAATGAAAATAATATTGCCAATCCAAGGAGCACTGATCTCGCACATTTGCTTAAATTTTCAAGCCTTTTTGATCTAAACTGCCACTTTTAGAACATACTTATTTTAGAACTTCTGTTACATTCAAAAGGAAATGAACATTCTGCTCCATTCTGAATAGGCCCCTTTCACGAAGCCTTCTAGGCCCTTCACCAGCACACTCTTCAGATTTCAAGTAATCACATGGGTTCTGAGTCTGAACCATCTCAGTGACACTGATGTTCCTCCAGAAATGTTGATGCCAGAGAGCCAGTCAGAGGGCTCAGAGCAAATTAGCACAGGCCTCGAGACTGACCAAAATTAGGCCAGTCTAAAATAAATCATGTAGGCTTTTTTTTTTAATGCAGAAAATACAAATCCTGCACATGTAGCTTTTTTTTTTTTTTTTTTTTTTTTTTTAGGATTTTGATTTTCACGGTCATGGCCATAGCCACTTTTCAAGCAGGTCTGAGTGTACCAAGCACTCCATGAAAAAAGTAGGTCACGGGAATGCATTGCAAAGGGATTTTGTTTGGGGGTGGGGGTAGCTGGAAGGATGACAGTGAGTTCAATTTGGGAATAAAAATAATTTTCAATTTCCATGCTGTATTATGGAAATTATGAAAAGGAGAAAGGGCAAGAAGGGGATAGTCCTTCCTGAGTACCCACTATTTGTGCCTTTGCATGAACAGTATTACCCTGTGAGGAAGGATTTATTTTCATTTTATGGGTAAGGCAGCCAGGGATCAGAGAAAGAGGGAAGAAAGAAGGTGGTCTTCAAATCCTGCAGCTGGGACACCACCTTCTCACCCTGACAGAACCTAGGGAAATGTCTTCAGAATGAAAATAGCTCCTACTTATTCTTAGAATTTCCATTTAGAGACCAGTGAAAACTGTATCAGTTAATGAATGCTCCCAGATGCTTTGCCCAACATCTTGGAGAAAGCAGTCGGGTGAGTGAGGTTTATCTCTGGCTTTCCTGCCCTCTTCTTCTGTTCCTTCCCTCCTATGTCCCTGCGCATCAGCCGGTAGCTCCATGCCTGTGTCCTGACACCCAAGCTTTCCTCTTGATCTGGTCTAGAAACTTCTTTTCTACCCTCTCTGTTTTCAGGTCAGACCTGCCCGACATCTTGTTTCCTCCTTGGTGGGCTGCCTATCAGCGTAGATTACGTACTTCTGTTTTAACAGAACTGAGGTCTCTAACTGGAGTAAATCTCAGGCAAGCTGATGGGAGAGGTACTGTAAGCTGGTGGGAGTTTTTGCCTTTTAATTGTATTCTGCTTCAAATATTTCTGTTCTGGACACAATACTAGGCATGGAAATACACGGATTGATAAAAGATTATTTTTATCTTCGTATACACCATTTGGAGAGTAATTTATTACAATGCTTCATGAGGCTATTTTGATTCAATAGGAGGGCATGTGTAGGGCGAAAAGAAAAAAAAATTTTTCTCAATAGATCCTAAGGACCGATTCCAGATTTATAAAAGCAAGTGATGAAAGGAGAGTGGTATGTTCAGAGTTGTGCAAAATTCAATTTGTAGGTGTTTATTTTCTGCCCCTCTCTTTTTTAGATACATTGTGACACATATTTCCTTTCAAACTCTGCAAGATGACTAAATGATGGGTTTCTAGGACTATCTGGGAAGGAAGCTGGAGCAAGAGAATGTCAGTCTCCCTCTCTGGCAGGCAGGGAGCTAAGCGCATTTGCGACTTCATTTAATTCTTACAGTGTCGTGGGAGTACTTAAACTGGGCCCATTTTACTGAGGGAATTGAGGATTAGCAAGGTTAGGTAACATATTCTGTCTAAGACACAGAAGCAAGTATGGAGTTAGAGCACTACTAGTGGGGGGGAAAGGGAAGTCCCTACTTCTTTGCTCTTTACTGTCTTTCTGCTCCCCAACTTCTGAATGGATGCACCCCAATCAAGCAATACACAGTACTGAGCACTATCTAAATGCAAAGCATGGGAGGACTGCAAAATATCATAAGCTCTAGTCCTTATCCTCAAGGTAACAACAACATAATTTTGAGAATAAGACACACATACACATACACACACACACACACCCCCCACACACAATTAACATTCCAAACCTATGTGGAGCAAAAACAGGTCATACTGTAAGAGAGAAGACTGTGAGTTGGATTTGCCGAGGCAAGGACATGTATAAAAATATTCTAGCTAGGGAAAGTTATGATAAGTGGAGACCCAGTGGTCCAGGACAGGGGTGGAAGGTCAGTGTGCAGAACAATAAGACCAAAGCAGGTTGCAGAGCAGAGCAAAAAGGCAAGCGCCCAGAAAAGTGGACCAGAGCAGGACGGTGAATGCGACTGGAACTGCAGCATGCCCAGGAGGCAGTGAGCATACGCGCATGGGTATGCGAATGCAGGTGTGGATGGGCATGCGGTGGGTTGGGAATTGGGGGGCTGAGAATAAATATGGAGAGTATAGAGAAAGCACTGGACTGGGTGCCAAGGAACAGGGTTTCTTGTCCCGGCTTTGTTGCTGGCTGGATCTGCAACTTCAGTGTAGTCACCTGATATTGTAGCCTCAATTCTCTTCAGCTGGAAGATCAGAAATTGGAGATTATCTCCAAGGTCTGCCACATATCAGTAATTCTGAGACTTTCCCCTGCCTCTCCTTTTCTTCTGTTATTGCTCCTTCTCCACCTTCGGCTCCAGAATATTGGAAATGTTCTCTTTGGTTTGCAAATAGCATAACTTTTTTTTTAAATCTGAGAAGCAGTTGCTTCATTCCATGAACCTGGACAAGCTCTGTTACTGTAAAATAATAGTAAAATCTGCGTCATCATTATTGGGGAATTTTTAAAGTGCAAATAATCCCAAACTCACGTTTCTACTAAACCAATGGCCTTTCTTCTACTAGCCACCTACTTGCTTTTGCTGAATTATTTGATGCAATGCCACCCATTTGTATCAGGGGCTCCACAGTGAAGAGCTCTAGGAGCCTCACTGCTGTGTTTACTGTAAGGATATTTTTGAGGATGTTATTAATTACGTAATGAAGAACCATGAGAGAAACTTCTCTCCGGTCTCCAGATTACAAAGAGATGTGCCAACACTGAGCAACTGGCCTACCCTTACCTACCTCAAGGACTCCCTGATTGTTGTAAAGAGCTCCATCCACTCTTCACAATTTGGTGCTCCTGGAAAACACAGGGCCAAATCCGATCCAAGCACATGGCTTTCAAATGGCATGCTCACTCCCCCTCCCCTGGGGGAACATATCCCCTTCCTGCTCTTAATCTTCCTTGAACTCATTTCTTCTTCTTTTTTATTTTTATCTTTCTGAATCACATGCATTTGGGAATCTTAAGTACCTCTGGAAATAAAGAGGTTTAAAAATAAACACAAACGAATCAATAAATAACCTATGCAACTGATAGCTTTGTGCTCTAGACCAGGGATCAGCAAACTATGGCCTATGGGCCAAATCAGCCTGCCACTTACCTTTGTATGGTCCTCAAGTTAAGATTAGCTTGTACATTTTTTAATGGTTTGGGAGGAAAAAAAGGAAGAAGATTTATGATATGTGAAACATATAAAACTCAGTGTCATAACTCAGTGTCCATAAATAAAGTTTTATTAGAATACAACCACACCCCCTCATTTGCTTATTGTCAATGGCTGCTTTCACCCTCCAACAACACAGTTCAGTAGTTACGACAAAGGTGGATGTGGCCTGTGAGCCTAAAATATTTACTATCTGGCCTTTTACAGGAAAAGTTTGCTGACCCCTGGATTAGACCTTCATTTTACATCTGTTTGAGTTCTTCCTGGCTAATTATAAAATTGCTTCAAAGCTGGGTGTTTGCTGCATCCCTACTCGTCTAGATATTTTTTGTGTTTTGTCCATAACACGAACTCTCAGTGGACTTTAACCTCAACCTAAGCTCAGGCTTACTATTTGGCTCAGATTTCAATGCTGTGTAATAGAGACAATTAACTTTCAGCCTCTTAGAAATGACTAAAGGACCCTCTTGGGTAACTATTTTATAGACACTAATAAAACAAATCCACAAAAACCTTCTATTTTTGCAGAAAATTCTAAGCCAACAGAAGGATCTACACAGCAACTTGGCACTTTTTGCACCACGTTCAAACAATTTCCTCCAGTTTCTTTTCAGTTGATACATGTGTTTGCATATTTACTGATTTTTTTCCTCTCCTGGTCACCCTCAGTTAGAAATAAAACCAAGTCTCCATGGAAACACAACAGAATGCTCTCTCACAGATGATCGAGGGACCCAAGCAGCTGGTATTGGGCTGAAGGCTGCAATGGCATCTGACCAAATTAGGAAGAGAAAACAGCTTACCGGCTCTTCCAGACCTCTCAGAATTCTAAAGCTCAGCATGAAAACCTACACAGATTGTGAATTACTGCTGATTTTTTTTATTCCTTCTTTTCCTTCTAAGAGATACTCTGTCCTATCATAAGATATTCTTATATTCTTGTAAGATATTCTACTTACCCATTTGTACATTTCTGCTTTAGGGACTTTCATCCCCTGCCCCTAGAATGAATGACAGAGTCTATAGAATAAGCAGGAAGGGAACCCACATTTAGTGAGCACTTACTGTGTGTTAGGCACTTACATGTCACAGTCAGCTTAACGTCACATGGTTTGTGGACCAAAAGAGCTGGGATTTGAACTCTGTTCTGATTAACTCCAAAGCCCATTCTCTTTCCACTATACATGAAATAAGACCCTTCAAAAAGAAGAAAATAGGGGCGCCTGGGTGGCTCAGTCATTGGACATCTGCCTTCAGCTCGGGTCATGGTCCTGGGGTCCTGGGATCAAGCCCTGCGTTGGGCTGCCTGCTTGGCAGGAAGCCTGCTTCTCCCTCCCCTACTCCCCCTGCTTGTGTTCCTGCTCTTGCTATCTGCTATCTCTCTCTCTGTCAAATAAATAACTAGAATCTTTTAAAAAAAGAAGAAGAAGAAAATAGAAAAGACAGGTTGAACAAGGTATTTTGACATAGCCATAGTTAGGGGGATGGGGGATGGAAACAAAGGTAAGGAAGTAAGAATATGAAATTCACCTTCCCACCTAACACCAACTATGTTTATAAGAAGTCATGGTCAACCTAGGAATAAACCTAACCAAAGAGGTAAAGGATCTGTACTCTAAAAACTACAGAACACTTATGAAAGAAATTGAGGAAGACACAAAGAAATGGAAAATATTCCATGCTCATGGATTGGAAGAATAAATATTGTGAAAATGTCTATGGTACCCAGAGCAATCTACACATTCAATGCAATCCCCATCAAAATACCATCAACATTTTTCACAGAGCTGGAACAAATAATCCTAAAATTTATATGGAACCAGAAAAGACCCCAAATAGCCAGAGGAATGCTGAAAAAGAAAACCAAAGTTGGGCATCACAATGCTGGACTTCAAGCTCTATTACAAAGCTGTAATCATCAAGACAGTATGGTCCTGGCACAAAAACAGACACATAGATCAATGGAACAGAAAAGAGAACCCATAAATGGACCCTCAACTCTATGGCCAACTAATCTTCAACAAAGCAGGAAAGAATATCCAATGGAAAACAGTCTCTTCAACACATTGTTGGGAAAATGGGACAGCCACAGGCAGAAGAATGAAACTGGACCATTTTCTTACACCATACACAAAGATACACTCAAAATGGATGAAAGTCCTAAATGTGAGACTGGAACCTATCAAAACCCTAGAGGAGAACACAGGCAGCAACCTCTTCGACCTCAGCCACAACAATTTCTTGCTAGACACGTCTGTAAAGGTAAGAGAAACAAAGACAAAAATGAACTATTGGGACATCATCAAGATAAAAACTTCTGCACAGCAAAGAAAACAGTCAACAAAACTAAAAGGCAACCTATGGAATAGAAGATATTTGCAAATGACAAATCAGATAAAGAGCTAGTATCCAAGATCTATAAAGAACTTATCAAATTCAACACCCAAAAAACAATAATCCAGTCAAGAAATGGGCAAAAGACATGAACAGACATTTTTCCAAAGAAGATATACAAATGGCCAACAGACATATGAAAAAATGCTCTACATCACTTGGCATCAGGGAAATACAAATCAAAACCACAATAAGATACCACTTCACACCAGTCAGAATGGCTAAAATTAACAAGTCAGGAAACAACAGACATTGGCAAGGATGTGGAGAAAGGGGAACACTCTTACACTGTTGGTGGGACTGCAAGCTGGTACAGCCACTCTGGAAAACAGTATGGAGGTTCCTTAAGAAGTTAAAAATAGAGCTACCCTATGACCTAGCAATTGCACTACTAGGTATTTATCTCAAAGATATAAATGTAATGATCTGAAGGGGCACCTGCACCCCAGTGTTTATAGCAACAATGTCCACAATAGCCAAACTGTAGAAAGAGCCGAGATGTCCATCGACAGATGAATGGATAAAGAAGATGTGGTATATACACACAATGAAATATTACTCAGCCATCAGAAAGGATGAATACTTACCATTTACATCAATGTGGATGGAACTGGAAGGTATTATGCTGAGCAAAATAAGTCAATCAGAGAAAAACGATTATCATATGGTTTCACTCATATGTGGAATATAAGGAACAGGACAAAGGATCATAGGGGAAGGGAGGGAAAATTGAATGGGAAGTCATCAGAGAGGGAGACAAGCCATGAAAGACTCTAGACTCTGGGAAACCAACTGAGGGTTGGTTGCCAGAGGGGAGGTGGGTGGAAGGATGGGGTAACTGGGTGGTGGGCATTAAGGAGGGCACGTGATGTGATGAGCACGGGGTATTATATGCAACTGATGAATTACTGAATTCAACATCTGAAACTAATGATGTACTATATGTTGGCTACTTGAATTTAATTTAAAAAAAAAGAAAGATGCTTTCTACACACACACACATCAAAAAAAAAAAAGAAGTCACAGTAAATATGATTTCACTCATATGTGGAATTTAAGAAACAAAACAAACAAACAAAGGGAAAAAATGTAAGAGACAAACCAAGAAACAGACTCTTAACTATAGAGAACAAACTGATGGTTATCAGAGAGGAGGGAAGGGGGGGTTGGGTGAAATAGGTGATGGGGGTTAAGGAGTGTACGTGTTGTGATGGGCACTGGTGATGTATGGAATTGCTGAATCACTATGTTGTACACCTGAAACTAATATAACACTGCATGTTAACTATCCTGGAACTAAAGTAAAAAACTTAAAAAGAAAAAAATAAGTCATGGTCAAAAGCCAAGTTGGGGGGAACTGAGAGAACCTGTATTCTCTTCCCTAAAAATCCCTCCCTAATGTTCAAAGGATGATGTTTTAAATGAGGATGATTAATAAGGGTCTCAGAAGAATAGACAAATTACTATGGAAATCTGGAGAAAGGAAACATGCTTCAAGTTGGAGGGAGGGGTAAGGGAGGAAGGTAATGGAGGAAGGGGGGCAGAGCACAGCAAGCTCATCATAATTCAAAGCTTTGGTGATGTCCTGGGGCCAATTCTCCATTTAACTGCACTTGTCTCTCCTCAAAGTCTGATCTGGAAACAGCAATCTTCCCACTTCTTACTAGTATGATCCAGTGGCACCTACCCTTGCCCAAGAGCCTGCCCCCATGACAGGACCTAGCATCCTCAAGGCCACAGAGCCTTGCTCTTCAAGGCATGATGAAGAGTCCCCTTGGAGTTGTATTCTCAAGCCACAGGAATATAGGATTGGAAGGGCTGCCTCGGAAGCCAGACCGGGGGATGCCTGCTCACCTCAAGCAGATGGCCTCCAGGCCTCCAACTCCAACAAGGATATCTTTGCTTTTACCTATTTGAGGAGGAGTAAATCCTCTGCTTCAAAACTGTTTGAAAAACACTGTCCTAGAACATATCTTCTTCTGAACCTTGGCACACATCGCCAGAGGTCTAATTGATATTCAAAACCAGGACTTTTGAGAGAAAGAGGCATGCCCTCTGGAGGTCTATACAAGAGTTCATGGTAATACCACCCATCCGGTAACAAAGATGCAGAGACAGATTTTTTTTTTTTAATGAAACAGTTCACCCTCAGCTAACCTCTATTCAGACATCACCGCCCCACGACTGAGGGCCAGGGAGAGCATAAAGAAGAGAATGAGAGAATGTGAAGAGGCAGAGGGAGAAGGCAGCTCCTTCTTGTGGAAGACAGATTCAGGAAGGGTGGGTGAGGAACACCCAGTGTATATTCCCCATAAACCTAGAAGAGCTCATTCCTCTTCTGCCTTCTGAACCCTTAGCTGCATAGAGTCTGTGAGAAATACATTGCTCTCCACAGAAAGAAGCCATTTCCTTGCAAATTGCTTTATTAATCAATTTAGCTGATAAACTAGAGCAGTAGCTACTCACTAACATAGACCTTTGGATTATAAAAAAAATGAAATCACTGGGGACATCATGTCCATGCAAACACAATCAATCTCACTCTGTGAAGTACAAGTTTGGACTGGAGCTGGGACAACTGCTCTTTACCAATGCTAAGTGATTTTTTTCCATTTTCAGCACCCTTGTCCTTCTGAACGGCTTTTGCTCACTCTCCTGATATTTAAAACTCTAAGCATTGTCAAGGAAACACGCAGGTGCCACTGGCTAATTTAGCTAAGCACAGGCATATCTTATAGAGGTTTGAACAATAACTGCTCAGACCAAGAATGATACTTCCCATTGCAGAGCAATTTATAAAAATTACACATCCAACCCCATACCAGGGGAAAACTTCTCCCTTTTGTTAATCTTTCACAGAATAAATGATGGTATTGGAAGGTTGGAGAACAAGCAGTAATTTATCTTGGGCTGCAATGATAAAAAAAAAGGGGGGGGCCGTCATTTCAAGAAGAACTTGCTCAGTTTCGTGAACTGCTTTATTAGCCATTAGCACAAACCACAGGATTCAGGTTTAGAGGAAAACAAGAGCCTTGAAGCCCAGGCAGCATTTCAAAAAAATCCTACTCTTACTTTATCAACTCCCTTAAGAATAGAGCCCCCTTTCTTCATTATGACCTGCTAAGTCACCTGCCTACACCAAGCCAAAGATATTTCTACTGACAGCACATGGCTAGGAGCTTCCACAGGTGAGCTGGACTACCTTCTATGTAACTAACCTTTTGCACAAAGAGAACGTAGACAATATAAAGCTCAAAAAACTGAGGCGGCCCGAGAAGAGGGCTCCCTGCATGCATTTTTCTGTTCCTTTTTCTAGATAGTGTTGGCTTTGTCATTTCCATCCTTCTTTCTCTAAGAACAACAACCCCGGACTTCAGTGCAGCGCCCTGGTCGGATGACATTGTGAGCCGCAAGTACCTGTAAGCCATGCCTGTCTCTGCTCTCGTCGTTTCCTGCAATGAGATTCCATGGACACGTAAGAACTTCTCCAGAAACTTCCGTTCCGCTGCTCCACTGGGCCTCGCTGGCCAGCAGGCTACCTGAGGGGGAGGCTTGGTCACTGCTAGGTGCCGTCTACATTTCAGAGCCGATTCACTGGATTTGGGTAGACCCAGCTTGGAGCTGGGGATATCTGCACAGGCAGGTTTATACAGATGCATGTTTCAAAAACCCAAGGAAGCAGAGCTAATTTCACAGTACTTAGCTCTGAGACTGGCTGTATCTTGCTATGGTTAACTTGGGTTATCTGGCTTTGGCACGTCCCTAAAAGGGATCAGCTCATTTTCCTTAGATGCCCCTTCTTATTTTTGTGTGTGTGAGCAGACTCTTGAGTCCTGGCAGAGCTGCTGGTTACATGTCTCTGTTGAAGCCTTTGCAAAAAAAGAAAAAGAAAAAGACCCTGACAAAGTCCAATCACTTTTCTTGGCCCTGTAAAGTTCCCAAAGTCAAACTTAAGCAACTATGTTATTGGCCCTGGGGAAAAAAATATGGGCACTCTTTCCCATGTCTTTCTATTTAGGTAAAAGGAAATATTTTGGTGGGATACAAGCCAAATGTTCTGTTCTCATAAGGATCATAAGGCCTTGCAGATGATTCATGAGTGTGTACTGAGACCTTTCTAAATTATCAAGTATTTCATAATCAAATAATTTATTATACTAGTGACATGATTTATTTGGGTAGAAGGTCCATTAACCTTGTTCTTTTCAAGATGTTGCTATCAAGTGATAGGAAATATCAATAAGACGGTTGTAAAAAGCAAAGGGCCGACACAAATATGCCCAGCTGACTTTTGACAAAGGTATAAGAGCAATTCAATAGAAGAAGGATAAGCTTTTCAACAAACGGTACTGGAGGAATTGGACATCTATAAGCAAAAACAAACAAAAACAAATGAACCCTTCGCTTAAACTTCATATTTATACCAAAAAAAAAAAAAATCAAAATGTATCACAGCCTTAAATATAAAACTATAAAACTTCCAGGACAAATCATAGGAGAAAATCTTCAGGACTTAGGGATAAGTGAAGAGTTCTTAGACCTGACACCAAAAACACAATCCATAAAAGGAAAAATTAGTAAATTGGATATCATCAACATTCAAAAATTTTTCTCCATGAAGGACCCTGTAAAGAGGATAAAAACCTTTTTTTTTTAATTTAAAGAAGTCATAAACAACATTTATTACGTTGGTATATCATACAGACTAGGAGGAAATATTTGGACATATCCAACAAAGGGCTTCTATCTAGAACATATAGAGAACTCTCTAAACTCAACAATAAAAACATAAATACTCCAATTAGCTGGTGGACAAAAGATAGTAACAGACACTTCACTGAAGAAAACATACAAATGGCAAATAAGCCCATGAAAATATGTTCAACATCATTAGCCATTAGGAAGATGCGAATTAAACCCATGACATATTACTACACACCTATCAGATTAGCTAAATAAAAATGCCAGTAACCCCACATGCTGGCAAGGATCCAGAGACACTGGATCGCTCACACATCACTGGTGGAAATGTACATTGGAAAAGAGTACGGCAGTTCCTTATAAAAACCAAACATACCAAACCTACCATATGACACAGCAACTGTACTCTTGGATATTTCCCCCAGAGAAATGAAATCTATGTTCACACCAAAAAACCATACACAGATGTTTGTAACGGGTTTATTCATAATTGCCAAAACCTGGAAACAACCCACTTTTGCTACAATGGGTGAATAGTTAAACGGTGGTATATCCACACTATGAAACACTATTCAGCAATAAAAAGGAATGAACTATTGATACCAGCAACAACTGGAATGGATCTCAAGGGAATTATGCTGAGTGGAAAAAAGCCAAATTACACATGTCAAATAGGACTCGCTTGATCTCCTTTTTCCCCAACACATCACGGACACTCCTTCCCAGCTTCCCAATCTTTCTGTCAGGCCATCATTCTTTATCTTGTTTTCTAATTGCTTAATATATGTCTTATCTTGCCAGCTTTTCAATAGTCTTTAAGAGCAAAAAAAAAAGTCATCATATGTACAATTGCATTTATATCACGTCTTGACTTGACAGAATTATAGAGATGGATCACCAATTTGTGGTTGCCAGGGGTTAGAGAAGAGGAAAGAGAGGGAGGTGGCTCTGTCTATAAAAGGGTAGATGAGGGATTCTCGTGCTGGAATTGTTATGTGTCTTGACTATGGTGGTGACCACACCACTCTACATGTGTGATAAAATGGCATAGAACTAACACACACACACACTCACACACAAAGGAATGCGTGCAAAACCAGTGAAATCTGAATAAGGTCAGGGACTTGTATCATCATCAATTTCTTAATTATGATACTGAACTATAGTTATGCAAGATATCATTATTGGGAGTCACTGGGTAAAGGGATTTATCTGTATTCCTTACAACTGCATGTGAATCAATAATTATCTCAAAATAAAAAGTCAAAAAAAAAGGCAGTCTCCTCATATAAGGGTCCCTCCACTTTGTGACTACAGCTGCAATTCTCCTCCAACTATGACTCTTAGACATGAATGGTTCATCCAGTCCAACAGGCTTCCTACTGCCACCTCACCCATCACCATAGCTTTGCTCATATTACCTCCCCCCTCCCATGTCCTATAAAAGCTCACCTCCTCTAGGAATTCTTCCCTGGCCTCCTAGTTCCTTGTATATGATCATTCCTTGAAATTCCTCTTGCAATTCATGTCTAAAGCACTCACTTGACACTTCTAAACTGTTTCCAAATATTTGCACAAACGATGATCTCTGCCATATTTTTGTACCACCTATACCATTATTTATTTATTATTTAGAATTAAGCTGCTTTTTTTTTTTTTACCTAAATGAATATATTTAGTGTTATGAGTTGAACGTCTGTGCCCCCGCCCCCAAATTCATATGTTGAAATCTAATCTCCAGTGTGTTGGTAGTTGGAGGTGAGGCCTTTGG
>NC_138369.1:95708778-95734943 GCF_054177405.1 Leptonychotes weddellii | reverse complement strand
GTCTCCCCCTCCGATTTCCCCCCCTTCATTTTTCCCTTCCTGCTATCTTTTTTTTTTTTTAACATATAATGTATTATTTTTTCAGAGGTACAGGTCTGTGATTCATCAGTCTTACACAATTCACAGCACTCACCATAGCACATACCCTCCCCAATGTCTATCACCTAGCCACCCCATCCCTCTCACCCCCCACCACTCCAGCAGAATTCTTTTTTTTTTTAAAGATTTTATTTATTTATTTGAGAGAGAGAGAATGAGAGACAGAGAGCACAAGAGGGAAGAGGGTCAGAGGGAGAAGCAGACCCCCTGCTGAGCAGGGAGCCCGATGCGGGACTCGATCCCGGGACTCCAGGATCATGACCTGAGCCGAAGGCAGTCGCTTAACCAACTGAGCCACGCAGGCACCCTCCAGCAGAATTCTTAATCTCAGGAAACAAACTGAGGGATTAGTACCTTTTTAAAAACATTTTTATTTATTTATTTGAGAGAGAGAGAACAGGCACAAGCAGGGGGAACGACAGGGAGGGGAGAAGCAAGGAGCCCAATGTGGGGCTTGATCCCAGCACCCTGGGATCATGACCTAAGCCAAAGGCAGACGCTTAACTGACTGAGCCTTCCAGGCACCCAATCTTTCCATTTTCAACCCAGCATCCAAAGCTGAGTCTCTAGGGAGAAAGAAGAGCTTATAGAGAGAGGGCCAGAAAAATCAGAAGGACCAAACAACAAGAGAGAGTCAAGGAGAAACAGGCACTCCCAAGTAAAGTTGTACCTAATGTTCCACCACATACACGAGCCACTAGTTACATCTGATTTTGTGAGCCATAGAAGTTGCCACCAAAGAAGAAGCAGAGGTGAACTAGAAAAGCAGTCATGGAAAATGAGACATTAGCCCTCTTCAACACATCACTCTCTTTTTCTGCCCTCTGAATATGGAGCCAGGCCCAGGAGAGGAGCGAGGGCTGAGCAAGCCAAGATTTGTCTGAAACTGGTCTCTTCATTAAGTTCTAAAAGCTGATCACTCATAAAAGGTCCCAGCTTGAAGGAGGGGAGTAAAAATTATATATATATATATATTTTAAGATTTTATATATATAGAATATATATTATATATTCTATATATATATAATATATATAGAGAGAGAATATATATATATTATATATTTTAAGATTTTATTTTTTTAAGTAATCTCTACACCGAACATGGGGCTCGAACTTATAACCCCAAGATCAAGAGTCACATGCACTACTGACAGAGCTAGCTAGGCACCCCAAGTAGAAACTATATTTATAAGCAAATTATTGGCCCCTTTGGCTGTCAATGCAAATTAAGATGGGTATTCAATTAAATGTACAAGACTCTAAGAAATGCCTCTGAGCAGCAGAGAGGGGCAGTAATGTCTGCTTCGCTCTCTTTCTGTGTCTCAGGAATGATGGTCATATACTGTTCAGAATCTTTAAGTATTACACCATCCCAGTGTGGGAAAAAGTGACAATGCCATCTGAGGAGAGAGGTGTTTCTGGTCACATTCTGCTGATGGGGTGCTGAGATTCAGAAATCACAAACAGAAACTCGCATAGCTCTAGATGGTGAGTGGGCTTTACCCACACCTGCTCAGGATTCATACATAACTGTGTGACGTTGGGCAGGGCTTGACCTCTCCGTCCCCTTAGTTTTCTACTGGCTCAGACTGAAGTTATCTCTAAGATTCTTCTAGGTCTGGTGCTCTGTGAGTTTTAAAAACTACTTGGGCTAGACATTCTCAGAGGTGAAGACCCTTCCTGTGTTGACTGGAGAGGCTTGGATTCAGTGAATTATTAGCCAGTTCTCTGAGATGCCAGGCCCAGGAGCTTGCTGCTATTATTCTTGGAACAGACCAATCACATTTATAGCCTACTTTTAAATTTTTCTTGGCTAGAGAGATGACCTGTTAAACACTCCATCTTGGATTTATGGGCACATCACAGTTGTCTAAAAATTGTCTTGGCCTATAATTGAAAACTGAGGCCAGAGCTGGTAGGCGTGGGAGAACAAGACTGTGTTTCCCCTTCACCTCCTTTTAGGCTAAAATTTTCCTAGGAATAGAAAACAACAGCTCCAGTGGGATGGAGGTGGAATGGAGAGCACATGTGACAGTGCGTGGGATGACAGCAGGAGACAAATGGAAGCCCCGTCAAGCTAGCCTCAGCTCTGAAGGCACTGCCTCCCCTCAGTCCCAGCCTCCTTTACCTCTTTTCCTTAGCCCCGCTGCTTGCATATCATGTACTTTTGCATTATAACATCAAACAACCCCTCCTCAGTGTACAATCATATTTCTAATACATACAGAGGCATACACATTATAGCCTTGCTTTAGAAAAAATGAAGCATACTTATAGGTGACCAGATCGACAGGTCTCTTCCTTGGCCTGTGAAGGGCTTATGGGCAGGACTGGCCCTTGGGATTTCACTGGAATCCTGCGTTTATCCCACACTGACCACACACCCACACAAAGAAAGCATCTTTGAGTAGAGTTTTGGCATTTGCAGCAAAAGCTCCCCTCATCACTTTGGGTGTGACTAACTTGTTCCTTCCACAAAAGGTCCCAAAAGATGCCAAAATGAGGCCTTTGGTCTGAGTCTACTGCAAAGGAAATGGCCAATGGGACCCCAAAGTACAAAAGTGCGCTCTGTGGCCAGAAATATCTAGATAGATGGCTGTTGGGGGCACAGAGTACCTTGGAAAAGAGGTAGGTGAGGAGGAAGGAAGGTGCGAGATGGGGCCTTGTTTCTATCATACAGGCTTTGCACTCTCTTTTTAAGTAATGTCAGCCATGAAAGGTTTGAAATCAGGGTAGTATTGTGGTCACCAGCTGTTGAGTCATCACCGAAGAAATGTTTCCAGGATGCTAAGAACATGTTCCTCCGTTATCCCAGTCTGCACTGGCCTGGCTTAGAAGAATTTCCATGGAGTGAGGGTGGTATATAGTGGAAAGAGCATGAATTATAAAATCAGAAAGACTTGGGCTCGAATCCTTCCCCTGGCACACGCTAGTGGATTGACCATGGGCACTTTCTGAGTCCCAGTTAATTCCTCTGGAAAATACACCTCACCATATTACCTCGTAAGGTTGTTGTGAGGATCAAAGGAAATATGGCGTTTGGTGTACCTGGCACAGAAGGAACGTCCCAAGACATGGTGGTTATTATTGTATCTGCCGCATTACGCAACTCCAGGGACAGCCGCGGACATTGTAGTCTGCGCGGACAGTGCCCCCTAGTGTTGCCCAGCGGGCAGAGCTCTACGTGGCTGACCTACAGAGAGATGCAGCGAGCGAGAGTTTTCAGGGGACTTAGTGCTATAGGTTGCAGGACTGCAAAATGATGGGATGGCTTTAAATACGACTTTCTCTTTTCTAAAGAGAAGTGAAGGATTATTTAATAGAGTTGCTTTGTTCTTCATCTGGTAAGAAGTCCCTCCATCTCTCCTTAAGCGTTGACTCAGAAAGCAGATTTTCATGTTGCAAAGACTCCCACACCTCCGCGGTCAGCGCTCCATGTGCTCTGCCGTGGGCTCACCCATCTTCTAACACACATACTTTTGGGGTCTGGAACTTGTCAGAGACAAGGCTGGGAGGCTGGGACACAGCCATAAAATCTCAGCTATAAAAGCCAGGCCTAAAAATGTACAGGTTCAGTTTTGTGATACAGTGTACCCGCTGTGAAGTCTTACTGGGATGATTCCGTCTGAACCAATCTACCTCTTCATCATCCTCTCCGAGGCACTTAACAAAAATCTAAAAAAAATCTAGGATTCTAACCAGAGCTCTGAGAAGTCTTAGAAATCAGCTGGGTCGATTCTCTTGTTTTACAAATAAGGAAAGAAACATCCACATAAATTAGAAAACATTTGGAATCAGTTATTGTAAGAACTGGAATAAAGTGCAAGTTTCCAGAAGCCTGGGCTGGGAAGTCAGACAGATGGGTTTAAATCTTTGCCCGACAATATGCTACTGTGTGATGTGATTGTCTCCGAGTTTTTAGTTTCCTCTTCAGAAAAATGGGGGAAAGAGTATCACCTCTGCAGAGGTAAGTAAGCTAAATCAGCTTATATGTTTTAAATCCCTAAGTAGACCACACTGCCTCGTGAAATGTCATTTCACCATGTAATAACTGTAAATGTGCAATCATTGACCAAAGTTCCAAGGCAGTATAGTTGAAAAAATGATCCACTGAAAAGCCCTCAGTGTGTTTCTGCTGTGGAAGACAAACGAATAGCCTCACTTTGCTTACTTTATTTGTGATAGTATGGTCCGTCTGCTGGGAAATTTATAAAATCTAGAGTACCAGTGTCCCATCAACATTTTGAAAAATTGTGTTCTACGTGGCTTGCTTTTCTAAAATCCCTAAGGATTATTCCAAGATAAACTTCAACGTGAAACAATTTCAGCATTTGGCATTTTCCCAAACAGATTCAAATGCTAGCCCAAATAAAGTAACAACTGCATCTTTTAGAGGTCACCTTTTTAGCAATCTTGCTAGATAAAACACAACCAAGAATAAACAAATAAGACATCACAAAGTCCATGTCCCAAAACTCCTGGGAGAGTACCTCAATTCATAAACCATTTACTCTTTCTTGGTCATAATTCAAGCAAGACAGAGCCTCTTATTTCCCACTCCTCAGCGGAGTAAAGGCAGAAAATTAGATGAAAAAGCTATTAGAGGCAGGCATACTGACAGCAATAAGAAAAATTTACAGCAAGGTGAGGATACACAAAAAGCAATGGAGGGGGGAAATACAGAAGACAAAATTTAAAAATAAAATAGCAAAATGAAGCCTCTAATTTTCAAGGCAAATAGTTCTATATTCCTTAATAGTCCCTGAGGACATTTTAACGTAACACAAGAGGTGACATTTATTAAGATAAACTGGAGTTGTCAAGTTGTTTCTTCAGGTTTAAAAAGTTAAAATAAAGCCTTGACACTTAAATTAGAAAGTTTCAGGTACCGGGAAAATCACTTGAGTAAAAATTTCCATTCTCTGACAATGTCAGATGAACAAGACCTAATTGTGACTAATTTCTGCATCTAGAAATATTGTCTTGCCCATTCTCACAAGTTTTTTTCCATCCCTAGCAACTCGGTGGTTTAGCTGATGACTAGCCTAAGAAGAGATCAACTTTGTTCTTGAGCCACAGACCACACATCCCTTTCTTTTTTTTTTTTTTTTTTTTTTTTTTGAGAGAACGAGAGACAGAAAGCATGAGAGGGAGGAAGGTCAGAGGGAGAGGCAGACTCCCTGCCGAGCAGGGAGCCCGATGCGGGACTCGATCCCGGGACTCCAGGATCATGACCTGAGCCGAAGGCAGTCGCCCAACCAACTGAGCCACCCAGGCGCCCCCACACATAACTTTCAACCTACCTCCTTGCTGGCTTGGGGTCCCACGAGTTCACGCACATCCTTATAAAAGTCCACTTGAAATGGTGCATTTCATGTTTATTTCTTCCTAACATTTCTCTCCCTTGTCTCCCCACCTCCTGGCAGAACTAATCACTCCTTTATTTCCATAGCACTTCATTCCCCCTTCTCAGATCACACCAATAAAACTGTCCTGTGCTCTTTCTTGTCTTCCCTGAAAGGACTCTATGATTATTCAGGATAAGGACTCAACCTTATGTACCCCCCACATCCCCAGAATTGAACATAATAGATGATCAAGCTCTTGAATGAATTTCTGTTTCATTTTTTAGTTTGACTGTCAGAAATTCTTTCAATACTACATATATAGTTATAAAAGAATATCCTTGAGGGCGCCTGGGTGGCTCAGTTGGTTAAGCGACTGCCTTCAGCTCAGGTCATGATCCCGGAGTCCTGGGATCGAGTCCCACATCGGGCTCCCGGCTCAGCGGGGAGCCTGCTTCTCCCTCTGACCCTATCCCCTCTCATGCTCTTTCTCTCTCTCTCTCTCTCTCAAATAAATAAATAAAATCTTTAAAAAAAAAAAAAAGAATATCCTTGAATTCTGAATATTGACTTCGTTGGAAATTCATTTAACTGAAAATACTTTAAAAACACATTTCAACTTGATACTTCTTTGCCATTTCTTTTGGATAAATGACCATCTGGAATTTCTAAAGTATTATAAACAGATTTAAGCATTTAATATTTTGTTCAACAAGAAACTGGTGTTTGGATAGTCACATCATTCAAATTACTAAGCTTGGAGACAGAAAGAGCTGATCTTTCAAATGCATCCCACTTACGGAATTGTTTATCCTATCACCTCCTTAGAACCAGAGGTGATTAAATAATTCAACAGCCCTTTTGGACAGTTTGTTTCCTACTAATGCTCATTGCTATAATCAAATTCCATATGAAGATTAAGCTACAAAATACACTTTGGGCTTTGATTTTTTTTAAGTGATCTTAAATGGGAGATACTTATAATAAAGAAAAATGTCTTGAATACAAGCCCAAATTCTCTTAACCAATTTTTCCTCCAATTCCTCACCATTCCACACAAAAATGGACATGTATCTTGTTTGAGCTAGGGAAGAAATGTCAGCACACCATAAATGATAGGCCATTTTCTTTAATCATATTACATTCAAAACCATGTCGTATCCTGCTGCTGGGAACAGAGTGACTGGCTTGTCCGTCATCAAGAATCCCATAGGTGCCTTCTAGAAAAACATGAGTGATAATGACATTGTTTCAATGAGCAGACTGTCATGGAAGCTCTTCTTAAAAACACACACCTGACCAGTTCTGAAATAACAGACTACATTAATGAGCTCTCTTGGCTCTCAACAAGTGCTCTCTGAGTTTTGTTTCCATGGGCCTGGTCCCGCCTCATGAGATAGCAGCGCGTGTCTGTGGCTGTTACCATGGGAAGGGATGACCTGCTGACTCCGGCAACCTCATCTCACAACCGAGTGGGGGAGGAATAAAACATGAGCTGCAGGGAGGCTCCTGGCTCATCCATCTCTAAGTGATTCTCAGGGCAATAAGAAAAGCTCTGAGAGGTTCAAAAGGAGAGCGGAGCACTCATGGATTGACGTAAGCAAGGCTGTGTTCCAAGTCCCTGCCAAGCTGTTATCAGATCACCATCTACAGGTTTCTGAGGGAATTAGCCTTCTCAGGAAAACAGGAAAATAAGTTCCAAGAAGAGAAGCCAAAAGAGATGGACCCACCATGTGGCTCTTGTCAGGTGCTGGTGAGATAGGCTTGGTGCATCAGGCTTGGAACAAAGAGAATGACATTGAGGGTAAAGGAACGCCTTCATCTCTCCCGGTTCTAGGAAACAGACTCTGCATTAGCACGTCCTCTGCTCTGACCGTGGCTTTGTGGCAGAGTCTGGCCAGCTGTTCACCATGGCTATGTCTCCCTTCCTAGGCATGCATTTGGACTACATTTCCCCGCCTCTCTTGCTGTTCAGAATGGTCATGTGACTGAGTTCCTGTCAATGTCACTGCTGCCTGTGGGTGCCACTTACAGGCCTGGCCCGTGAAGTGCCCTTCACATGAGCCTCCACACTCTCTCCTCTCTATTGGATCAGTGTCTGTTCTCAGCCACTGGCCATCTTAGAACACAAAAGTGAAGATGACAGAACTTTCATCAGCCTGGGTCTCACTGATTGGACATTCCTACTCTTGACTGGACTCTCATGAGTAAGAAATAAGCTTTCTTAGGTCAAGTCCCTGAAGTTTCATGATTTAGCAGCAAGAGTGACCTTTAATAAAAATCAATGGACTTTATTTAGTGAAGGGTATTCATTTACAACCTAACCATAATAAGCATTCAAGAACTCTTCCTGGATTGGGAACCAGAATCAGATACCTGGTTGGGAGCCCCGTTTAATTTCCTGGTGACTGAAGAAATATTTGGCAAGTTTCAGTTTGCAATTAGGTTGCGATGTGTGTACCAATGCACACAAAACTCCCCATTTCTCTTGCCTTGGAATGGAGATTTTTCTCCCAAACTGGAAGACTTGACACTTGATGACATTTCGTGTAGTTTGAGGAGTTGTTGGGGGGAAGGCAACATTGCTTCAGTTGTCATCTCCAGACAGATGTGAGCAAGTGCCTCTCAAAACTACGCCGGGTCCTCCTCCCACAAAGCAGAAGCACCTCACACAACAGCGAGAATCTCTGGCAGCACATTAGCACATGCCATTTAGTGACAACCACGAGCTAAACCTGGAGAGGCCAAGGCAACGGTGGCTGTGGACCATCTGCATCCTCTCAGAGCTCGCGTGAGAGGGAGAGGGCCAAAGACTCTGAAATGTAGTTGCATTCATCGAACAGAGGATGCCATGTGGGGGCTTCCAGAGCCTCTGCTCTTAACCAGCTCTTTTGATGGAAATAACTTCCAGGGAGAGAAGTCTGAATAAATATTGAACTTCACAGTCCACTCTACGATGCAGCCGTTTGCTCTCCATCTGAGTGGCTCTTTCCCCATCCAAGCTGCTTCCCAGCCTCCCCCTGCCTTTTGCTAGAAACATGCAGGGCCAAATTCAAGACCTCAAACAAGGAGGGGAAGCTGTGACTCCCACACCCTGCATCAGGGAACCTTATACTGCGATGGAAAGTGAAAGGTAAAATTACGCAAGTGACATCTTGGTCGTGATCTATAATCAATCCAAACCAAGGAAAGGGAGTGTTCTGTGGGGTTAAGAGGTGACATCTGCAGGCCGACCACCCAGATTCAAGTACTGGCTCTATCACTTCCTTGCATTTGACCTAGGGCAGGATTTTTTGTCAACCTGGGCTTTCTCCCATGAAGTGGAGCTAGCAAAAATAGCCACCTCACAGGTTATTGGGAGGGATTAAATTGAATAGTCTAAGGGAAGTGCCCAGTAGATCATAAGGACTCAGTAAGCACTTGCTGATTTTAGAAAAACAAGGCAGGTGTCCTGGTCTTTGTCAACGTACTCAAGAAACCCCATCCAGGGTCTGGGAAAGACGTATGGCTGTATTTACCCCCTATGTTTGCTAGAAAAGCAGGTGAGAGGAAATCATTTCCTCAAGCCATGTTCTAGACTGAATTAGAGCCAATGTGTCAGAAAGAAGATAATAAAATAATACAATAGCAAACATATAGGTAGTGGTTTATAACATACCGTTTTCACATATATACTTTCATCTCATCTTTAACATCCTAGCCGATAACGCAAATGCTTTTATTTTCACCGTACAGATGGAGAAATTAAAGCTCAGAGAGGAGACATGATGTGCTGAAATTCACGCAGCTGGCCCACAACACAGCCAGAATTTAAACCTAGGCCTTTCTATCCTAGAGACAAGGGGCCGATCCACTGTGGAGGGAGAGAGGACATGTCAGATAGATATTAATCCTTGGTTAATCAGAAAGGATTTTAAGCGAGGGCGTAAATGAAAATCTTAGAAGAGCAGAGTTCTAAGTGAAGCAAGGAGGGAAGCAGCATGTCAAGGTCGTTGTCTTAGAGTTGGCGTGTTTTCCCAGGCTAGGGAGCTCACAGAAGGAATCTGGCAAAAAGAGGAGTGTGGGGGCAAAAATAACAGATGAAGGCTAATGGCCTCCAAAGGGGAGGGTGGGAATAATAGCATTTGCTGCAGGGCCCTCTCTGTCCTCACCCCTGTGCTGAAACTTTTATAGATATTCTCCCACTTAATCCTCCCAAGTCTGTGAATGTGCAGTATTGTCATTCCCATTTACAAGGGAGGAGACTGAGGTCAAGGTCACGTAGATAGTGTGTAGTGGAATCAGGACTCAGGCCTGACATCAGAGCTTATACTTGCCTGCCCCAGTTTAGGTAGGCCCTGAGGCTCACAGAGAAGGCAAGGTACACAACGTCTCTCATTGGTTAATACCGAAGTGCATGATAAGCTGTGGGGCAAATGTAAAAAAAAAATAGTAAATTAAGCTGTATATTATAAAATTAAGTGCATAAAATGAAATTAAGCTGTATAAAATGATATTAAGCTGTATAAAATGAAATTAAGCTGTAGGACGAAGGTTAAATTTTAAAATCACCACATGACGTTACCCCAACCCATGAGAAGCAGAATCTTCAGTACATAGAGAAAGAACTAGAAAGGCTGACCTTAGACAGGGAGTAGACTAGCAACGGCTCGAACAGCTAACCTGGAATGTATGTGAGCATATCCAGCAAAGAGACAATCCAGGGAATATTTTACCCCCTTAATGAGAAAAGAAGAAACAATAACCAACAACAGACAGCAAGAGAATACTCTTCCTCACTGAGGGATGTAGGTTATAACAAGTCCATGGGGCTGTTGTATGAATTCAATGGGATGACTATAAAAAGCCCTGGGCAGGGCGCCTGGGTGGCTCAGATGGTTGAGCGTCTGCCTTCGGCTCAGGTCATGATCCCAGGGTCCTGGGATTGAGTCCCGCATCGAGCTCTCTGCTCCTTGGGAGCCTGCTTCTCCCTCTGCCTCTCTCTCTGTCTCTGTCTCTCATGAATAAATAAATAAACTCTTTAGGAAAAAAAAAAAAAAGCCCTGGGCAGAAGAAGTGATGTGTTAGAGATGCTTGATGCATGTGAAGGAGATGAAATAAATAGTCCTGTGTGTCCCACCTTCAGAATGCTTGTCAGATCTGGGTTCCACCTCGAACTCAGATTCAGTGAATATTTTCCTTTCAACTGACTCATTTATTTTAAAACCTAGCCTTGTCCTCTGCCATAATGGCCATGAGTTCATAGGTTAGAGGTCTAAGTTACACATTTCTTCCCAATACTCATGAAAATAAATATAAAATCATCAGCACAGAAGATAATGTATGTGAAGACATTTCATTAACAGGGACATTACAAATTGAAGGTGTTTGTGTGACTCTGTCTCCTTCTATTGAAGAAAATTTTAGGGGCACCTGGTGGGCTCAGTCAGTAGAGCATGTGACTCTTGATCTCAGGGTTGTGAGTTTGAGCCCCATGTCAGGTGCAAAGATTATTTAAAATAAAATCTTCTTTTAAAAAAAGAAAACCTTTTAAAAGATTTTATTTAGGGGCACCTGGGTGGCTCAGTTGGTTGAGCAACTGCCTTCAGCCCATGTCATGATCCCGGGGTCCGGGGATCGAGTCCCACATCAGGCTCCCTGCTTGGCCAGAAGCCTGCTTCTCCCTCTCCCACTCCCTCTGCTTGTGTTGCCTCTCACGCTGTCTCTCTCTCTCTGTCAATTAAATAAATAAATAAAATATTTTTAAAAAAAGATTTTATTTATTTGACAGAGAGAAAAAGAGAGCAAACAGAGCAGGGGGAACAGCAGAAGGAGAAGGAGAAGCAGACTCCCTGCTGAGCAGGGAGCCTGATGCAGGGCTCCATCCCAGGATCCTGGGATGATGACCTGAGCCAAAGGCAGACGCTTAACTGACTGAGCCACCCAGGTGCCCTAAAAAAAAGAAAACTTTAAAAAAATCAAACATACCTAGCAGTGGTCAACCAATTACTAAAACAATTCACTTTAAAAGTTGGAGAATGGGGCCGCCTGGGTGGCTCAGTTGTTAAGCGTCTGCCTTCGGCTCAGGTCATGGTCTCAGGGTCCTGGGATCGAGCCCCGCATCGGGCTCCCTGCTTAGCGGGAAGCCTGCTTCTCCCTCTCCCCCTGCTTGTGTTCCCTCTCTCGCTGTGTCTCTCTCTGTCAAATAAATAAAATCTTAAAAAAAAAAATACTGGAGAATGTTGTCCTGCTCCTACAACTTCAGAACAAAGCATCAACATGTTTCTTTTTCCTTGCTGAGATAACACAAGCACAATCCCGGTGTAGGTCAGTGAGCGGGAAATCAAACTCTATCCCTGTACTCTGGATTATGATATCATTAAACCATGTAGGCTCAGAGCTGAAAAGAGCCCGAGAGATCAACTTGTCTAGTCTTCTCATATTACAGAGAAGACTTTGAGTTTTGGAGAATTTTAAAACCTTACTATGATCACAAGGCAAAATGGGATTCGAATCATGAGTGCAAGCCTCTCAACCAAACACCCCAGTCATTATGTGAGCCCACCCCCAGGAATGGTGGAGGAACCAGAGCTGCTGTGCTCTCTCTAACCCACTGACATCCAGTTAGGGAAGAACCATGTGGGCAAATTAGAAGACCAAGACATAGACTCTGCCTTCGGCGTGTCCACAGTCCTTCAGAATGGACGGAACACATGCGAACATGACCCAGTTAACAGGAATATCAAACTGAGAAATTGCCTGCATTTTCCTAAAGTAACCTAAAAAGTAGTCACAGGGAAGCAGACTGAAGCAAGCCCCTAGGTATTGGGCTACTACTGTGGAGGATGTCTATTTCCAACTCACCCCCATGGGGGTACAGCTGCAAAGGGCCCTGACGGCCTCCTGGTCCTTAAGTCAAAGGACATCAACATCACCTTTAGAAACCATGGCAATTCCACCCTTCCCCTAGGGCTGCTGCTGGGATGCCAGGCACTTCCTCTAATTAATCTAACGCCTGCCCTGTTGAGGTTCACCCTCTCACTCACCCAGTCATTCAAGAGTCTAAGATTTGCACCAACATACAAAACAACAGAACAAAGAGCTAGGAAGCAATCTTTCTAGCTCCTTGTCCAAAATCATAGTTAAACTCCACAAAAACATCATGTTAGAATCATGTTCTAACATCTCTGGAAAGATACTTCTAGGTGACTTCTCATATAAACATTCTAAGATTTATAACCTTAAAGAAAACATGCTGCTCGAAGAAATATGTATCATCCTTTAGAAAAGAGCTTTTTCTTTAATAACAAAAGAATCTAATCAATAGTATTTTCTAAGAAAACAAAATACTGGTTTAAAAATTTAGTTATTCCGGGGCACCTGGGTGGCTCAGATGGTTAAGCGTCTGCAGCTCAGGTCATGATCCCGGGGTCCTGGGATCGAGCCCATCGGGCTCCCTGCTCCACGGGAAGCCTGCTTCTCCCCCTCCCACTCCCCCTGCTTGTGTTCCCTCTCTCGCTGTGTCTCTCTCTGTCAAATAAATAAATAAAATCTTTAAAAAAAATTTAGTTATTCCTGGGGCACCTGGGTGGCACAGTCAGTTAAGTGTCTGACTCTTGGTTTCAGCTCAGGTCATGATCTCAGGGTTGTGAGATCGAGCCCCACATTGGGCTCCACACTCAGCACGGAGTCTGCTTGAGATTCTCTCTCTCCCCTTGTCCCTTCCCCTGCACTCTCTCTTTCTTTCTCTAATACATAAATAAATCTTTTTTAAAAATGTAGTTATTCCATTGTAGCTCATTTCCATCTCACTATATTCTGTTCCTGATACCATTTTACTGTTACTGTCTACTGTGTTCTAGATCAGTGGGGGGGGGGGGGAACAGGGGGACCAAAAGTGATTGAATGTCCAGTCTTTACCAGATGTTTTAGATAATTTCATGGAATCCTCACAACCGTCTTCTCAAGCAGGTATTCTTGTACCCATTTACAGAATCAGAGTAGAGTTAGTACACTCCAGAAAGGGGAGGCATCTCTAATAATAGGTCCAGTAATCATTTCATGATAAAAACAAGGGCATGGAGCATGTGACAGCAGCTCTGGTAAGGACTTTCATATAACAGTGCACTTACTATGTGCCAGACCCCATGTGCTTTCCTTATTTAACTCATTTTATCTCCTCTAGAGCATTGGTGTTCTCATTATCCACCTTTAACAGCCGGAGAAACTAAGTCACACAACTTGTCAGTGGCAGAGCCAATGCTTGAACCTAGCAGCCTGGTTCCTGGACTATGGCCTTAACCCCCAAGCCAACTGCCTCTGTCAGATGGGCCCTGCGCAGAGCCTCTGGTCGGTCGGTGACACTGCTGGAATGCAGCCTGCAAACCACGGGACTCCAGAGGCATGTTCTTCATCATTGGGCTCCATCAACACTTCCCTTTGCCAAAGCTAACACCTGCATTTAGTGCCCTTGACTCTGTCTTCTTCCTCTTTGGGGACTTGGATTCATTACTTGTTTTACACAATTTCTCTCCCCACTAGAACCTTCCCTTCTGCCAAAAAAACATCTACAGATCGGCTTTCTGCAGCAAACTCCTCCCTGGACCCTGCTTCAGACTTCAACTATCATCCTCTGGTCTCTATAGCCTCTTCTTGAGAGTAGCCTGCATGCACTACCTCTCCTCCATGCCTAGTCTCCATCTGACTCTCAAGTTTCTGCAAATGGTCTCCTATCCCTCCGTTCTCCTGGCCACACTCCCAGCTCCAGCCTGCAAGAACCTTTCCGGGGCACTTGTGGGTGTCTCATGAACAGAAGCAGCTCTCCATTTCCATTTCACACTCTAGCTCACACTCTTCCCTCCACATGGATTGCCTTCCCTAGCCCGACCGCATCTTGCTCAAGTCCTGCTCATCTTCCAGGTCCAGATCCAAGCACTCCAGCTGGAGTCACTCACTCCCTCCTCTGAGCTTTATGACCTTCTTTTTTATAGCACTTCTTATTTAAGTACAAGTCTTATGTCCCCGAGGCTGTACCTAACTTCCTGTGGTAACTACCCTGATCTCAGGCTTGATTCTCAACTCCAGATCTTCCTGCATAAACTCAAGCCAGAGGTTGCTAAGCTCTTGGATCACCTGCTGCCCTGTTGGCAGGAAGAGCATCCACCAAAACTCACCTTGGAGAACTACCTGTCCTCACAGAGAACCGCATCTGATCCTCTGGAAGTAGGCCGAAGTAAATGATGTCTAGGAAGTCAAGGAGTTTTGATAGCAAAAAGAGATAATATTAGAAATGTGGCTCAGTGTAACTCTTTGCTTAAGAAGAAACAGTTATTAAGCTGGTAGAAGTCACTATTGAAATGCTTTAGCTAACTGTTCATTTGTGTGTTGACTTGCCCCACGAAATGTTCCCAGTCATTTCAATTTAATAGGTTCAGTCAGCTATGGTTTGGAATGTTAATACTGTATTAAAAAGTATTTAAGAGCTCTTTGTATTCTATCCCCAAGTCATGCTTCCCCAGGAGGTTGTGACTGTATGAATCCCCAAAAAGCCTCTATTAAGAGCACACAATGGTATCTCATAAGTATTAATTGAGCACAACAGGACCCTCAGCTGTCAGGTGCTAGGTGAAGTGCACATGTTTGCCAGATATTTTAAGTCACCTCATCCTTAATTACCTTCATAAGCTTTCAACACCATGCACAATATGGGGTCACATCTCAACTCTTATTTTAGAGAATTCAAAACCAAAATACATTACTCTTACATTATCTCATTTAATTTTTACCGATAGTCCTTTATAATGCTATTAGTCCTCTTTTGCAGTCAAAGAAATTGAGACTCAAAAAAGTTAAGTAACTTACCCAACAATTTGTTTAACTATAAAATTCAGTGCTATATGATGAGGATTAAAGAGTGCACTTGTCATGATGAGCACTGAGTAAAGTATAGAAGTGTTGAATCACTGTATCGTACACTTGAAATTAATATAACACCATACTGGAATATTAAAAACTTAATTAAAAAAACCTCAATGCTGGGGCGCCTGGGTGGCTCAGTCATTAAGTGTCTGCCTTCGGCTCGGGTCATGATCCCAGGGTCCTGGGATCAAGCCCCGCATCGGGCTCCCTGCTCGGCCAGGAGCCTGCTTCTCCCTCTCCCACTCCCCCTGCTTGTGTTCCCTCTCTAGCTGTCTCTCTCTCTGTCAAATAAATAAAATAAAATCTTTAAAAAAATAAATAAAAATAAAAATAAAAAAACCTCAATGCTATGGATTCCATATAAACACTATGTATATAGAGAAAGCAATGAGATAGGTATCCTCGAATATTGCCAGTGGGAGAGCACCCTGAGAAAATATTTCCAGAAAGCAACTGCTCGACATACATTAAGAATAAAAATGTATGTGTGTGTGTATACATGTATTTGTAATATTATATATATAATATCCACCCACTAATGACACTTCTAGGAATAGAGCCCAAGAAAATAACCAGAGATATGATTTTTTTTAATCTGTATAAAGATATTTATTATAGTATTATTTACAATAATGATAAATAGTAAGCAAAATAAGAATAGCAAAACAATAATATAATAAGATACAGTCCTTAGAAATTTTTAAGTTGTCTTTAAGATAATAAAATGGACTGGCATAATATTAAGTGAAAAAAAGGGGGCGCCTGGGTGGCTCAGTTGGTTAAGCAACTGCCTTCGGCTCAGGTCATGATCCTGGAGTCCCGGGATCGAGTCCTGCATCGGGCTCCCTGCTCGGCGGGGAGTCTGCTTCTCCCTCTGATCCTCCCCCTCTCATGCTTTCTGTCTCCCATTCTCTCTCAGATAAATAAATAAAATCTTTAAAAAAAAAAAAAAGAAAAGAAAAAAAGGTAGAAAACAGAATATATAATATGATTCCAACTTAAAAGGCTGGGGAAATGCACACCAATTATTAGCAATAGTTGCCTTTCTTTTTTAGATGTTTTTGTTTTCAAAATTTCTTACCAAATTTAGACACTACTTTGTAATCTGAAAAAAAAACACTGTTATTTAAAGACAACAAAGAGGGACACCTGGGCGGCTCAGTCATTAAGCGTCTGCCTTCGGCTCAGGTCATGATCCCAGGGTCCTGGGATCGAGCCTGCATCAGCTCCCTGCTCAATGTGGAACCTGCTTCTCCCTCTCCCTCTGCCTCTGCCCACCATTTGTGCTCTCTTTCACTCTCTCTCTCAAATAATAATAAATTAATTAATTAATTAATTAAAAAATCATATGCACAGTTGCACAGGAACTTAAAGCCACCTTTTTGCCTCCAACATCAGGACGCTAGTGCCTGTACCACTCTCTCTCACTATGCAGAGGAATGGGCCGTCATATAAAACACACCAGCCATCACAGTGTGATCAGTCAACTCTGTAAAATGGCCAAGTAGTATGAAGCAAATGATATTAGATTGTTTCATATGTAGTCCTATGTAGACACAGCCCCAGAAAGGGGGGTCAGAACCATTTCCCACAAGACGAATGTGCATTCTCTGCCCTGCTTCCTGCAATTTCATTTCTTAAATATACCAGGACTGCTGGACCCCTCTCAATCTCTAATGCTTTCTTCTAATCATTTAATAATACCCTTTTTTAAAATATAGGTTATCACTGAATCTGAGGATAAGACAATCCTCAAGTCCCTCATGAACTAGAATTAACCTGCTGTAAAATATTTTCACTCCATCCTCTCAGAAAGGAAATGGGAGTTAGAGCCCTCTAGCACTTCCCTATTGATGGCCATTAACTAACAACCCATAAAATGCTTGCCCATAACAAACGTGTAAAATCTTCAAGGACTCTTCAATGTATTTCACATTCTGTCCTATAAGTAAGGTTTCACAGATGAGTACATTTGTTGTTATTTGAATCATATCTGTATTCTACATACAGATCTCTAACAGAATTACCACTCTTGGACTATGCTTTTCATTTATAAATGAAAGAAAAAAAAAAGGCGGCTTGGCGGAGTGCACATTCTACTACCTACATTACACTTTGAGAGGATTATATCATTGGTCATTGTTATCATCCCAGTGATCTCAAGGACTCAACTGAGGTAGGTAGTTCTAACATTGCGGTATAAAAAGGAAAGGAGTTGACGATTAGAAAAATTGTCTTTTTCTGAAATATGCACATATAAAGCTCCGAAGTCAATCTAATTTCTAAATAGACTCAGTTCCAACTGCACACACTAGTTTCCTCCTAGAAACAATCATGTTGCAAAAAGAAAGGGGGAGGGGACATTTTTAGTTTTTGATGATGTAGGATAGACATGATTTTCACTGTTCTTTAACATCTCCCTAAGCAAAGGACACCCAAAGTTACTGCAAATCAATGATCAATAACACTGCCCCACAGATTACCATGGAAACCATTAATTCTGGGTCATCTCTTCTGACTACAGGACAAATTGTTATTGTTTGAGTAAAGCAAAAAAGAGGAGATATTTGTTTTTCCCAGAAGTTGCTGGCTAAACATGGTTACCTTAATTAATATTCCCCCTGACCTGATAAATGTTACTCCACCATCAGATAATAGAGTAGGAATTTTATGATCACAAAACAGAACATAAAACAGGATCATACAATTCCTGCGTACAACTCCTTTAAGAAAAAGCTTGTGGTTAAGAGAAAGTAAAAGAATGTGTTACGGAAGGAAATTATTATCAGGATTTTCCTTTGCCACTTAACTCTCTTTCCAGAAGCTCGTTAATGATAGCTTTAAGATTTATAGATATGAAGTATGTTCCCAACACTGACAGATCATTCAAGCTTTCTTTGACTTGAGACTATTCTCCTTGGGTCCTTCCTCCATGTACCCCAAATGTAGGCACAACAGCTTACAAGAGTTTCAGATAAATCACTCTGGCCATAAATAGTAAATGTATTTCACAGAACATTTCTAGAAACCTTATCTTGTTCTACTTTTTAAATGTTGATTTTTAAAATAGTGGCTTAGATTTGGAAATATCTATTTTATTCCTGCCTTGAAAAGGGAATGGAAAAAGGGAAGTTCAGGCATTTTGAAGTTTGTAGTCCACCAACTTGTTAGTCTACAGGCATCAATGGCTAAATAAATTGATTCAATTGCTAAATTAATTTTTCTATGGTATCCTTTTGGAATTAGAGATATAAAAATGGGGACAGCTCAGAGCACGCTGGGATGCTTTGATAAATAGAATGTATTCAGTGATCTCTATGCTACCACGCAGTCTCTACAAATAAAGTATTCTATACTTGGACCATTTCGTCGCAACCGTTTTTTATTTCTAGTTAATGTTTATTACCATTTAATGAAAATAGTTATTTTGGGCTTTATTTTCACAATAATTTTTCCTTGCAAAATTATCTTTCATTCCTAAGAGATTTTTTGTTGTTGTTAACAATTATAGGGAATAAGCACTCTTAAAGTTCAGGACTCGGAACGCTGTTACTCAGTACCTTTTGCCTTATAACATTGAGATTTGTGAACTCTTTCTGCTCTGCATTATTTGAAGCTGAGTGTGAGAAAAGAACATAAATTAAATCTCTAGAGCTTTGTCTTGCACTTACCTATTTTCTTTTAAATGTGCGGTTTTCTCCTGATACTGTCTTCCTTACTCAGACAAGGGGCTCACACCCCCACTGCCAGACTAAGCTCTCATTCAACAAATGCACACCACTCAGCTGTCCACTCTTCAAACAGGCAAAACACATTTCCCTCCTTCATGCCTAAGTTCTCAAGGTAAAGGAAGCGCAAGGAAAACAGATGGCCAAGTCTTTTTTTGTTGTTGCTGTTTTGGAAAGGGGCCTTTCCTGCAATCTTCCAACTCCTCTGATTTTCACTTAAGACAAATCTGAATGCCACACTCCTTGTACCTGTCAGGTCTTGAGAGCCTACAGCCTCCTTCGCTGGAGAGGGGCGGGGGGAGTTCTGAACCCCCACCCCGGGAGCATCATTTGCCATTTTCACCAGGTTCCTGCTCTTTGGGGTTACACCTTCTGAGTTGTCAGTCATCCACAAAACAATGAGAGCTGCTGAGATGGCCAGCAGCGCGGGCAAAGCGAGCGACCTCGCCCGGGCTCTGGCAGAGCCGGCGCTGCGGGGGGCGGAGGCTTACCTGTGGGGCACGCGGGGGGTGCCGGCGCTCGTGTGCTCGCCCGAAAGCTCGTACAGTTTGAGGTACCAGTTCATCTCCACCTCGCGCACCAGAGCCAGTTGCCGCGCCCTGAGCTGGCTTTGCCCCGAGGGGCTGAGGCTGCTGTCTTTCCCATTTTCAGGGGCTTTCTTGGGAGATTTGTCTTTGCCCCCTATGGAAAGCCCAGACTGTTTCCTTAACTTGGTGTGCTCTTCGGCTGTCTGACTCCCCGCCGCCCCGGTGCGCGCGGCCAGCATCCTGGCGGTTTGTGTCTGTCTATCAGGGGAGACTCTAAGTCACTGTCATCCAAGTAATTTGAATTGATTTTTCTGCTTCTGTCTCCCTCATCTTCCCTGTCCTCCCCCCATCCCCTTAACCTTATCCTGCTGCAGAGCTGTAATTGAGCCAGGTCTGTGGCTGGGGAGGAAAGGTTATCTCTAACCTTCCTGAGGAAGCACTAAGGGGGTCACCTCCTGTGATATCTTCCAACATGGGAATTAAAAAAAAAAAAAAAAAAAACCTAACAATTTTGGAATGCTGAAGTACGTGGTGCTATTTCTTCTTGGAAGCTTGGATATATTTTTAAAAAATGACATCTAGAGGTTCATTAGCCATTCTTAATTAGAGTCCCTTTACAGTTTTAGGAGTTTAATGTGAATTTCCTCAAATAAGTTTAACAATATCAATGCGGTGTGGGGGGGGATCATTCCTTTTGTGTAAGCCTTAAAATAATGTTTAACTTATTTCATAATCCTCTGGGAGAGGGAGACTTTCTGAATGTCAGTGAGCCACGTAACATACATCAAACACTCTTTCATTCCGAAAGAAGAATGTTAAGCCCACCATGACTGCTTCAGTAACTGACCCTCTCAGAACCTCTGAAGGAGAGAAGGCCTTAGAAGCGCTTTACAATTGAGGAGACCGAGGCTGAAGTTGGAGTGACAAAACTATTAGACTGAAAGAAAGTGGTAAGAACCTGTGTGTGCAGATGTGGATGTGGGGGATGTCTGTGCCCAGGGCCCGTGAACACCAGCCCTGAAGAAGGAAAGAAAGTTCAGTTAATGGCCCTTGTGCTTAAGCCCCATGGGACTGACCCACACATGCCCACCGATCTGTCCTAACTCAAGGGATGATGATGTCGGTGCCCACGTAGGTGTCTACCACAAAGTGGTTTGATGACCCACTAAACCCAGCATCCACCAACTGACATCAGCTCCTCCTCTAGCAACTGCCGCAGTGTCGGCTGCATGTGAAGAACTTGAGAAAGTTTGTGAATTTCTCTATCCATGCAAGACCATAAATTAAAAAACAGAGAGGGATAGTGAAATTTTATAGCCTCTGAGAATGACAGGAGAGAACGTAGGAAAGACAAGGTTCTTCTTAAAAAGTTAACTCTTCTGGAAATCATATAGATGGCTTTGAGGACCCCTACGGCTGCTAATTAATCAAAGCCAAGAATGAGGGGACAGCAAATCACACCACGCAGACTCTCCCGTATTTATGTAAAAGCTGTTTAGAGTAGTTAGGATTAGAACTCTGACCACAAAGCAATGTGTCACCTGAAACATGGAGCAAAGGGCAAGGGGGCAGCTGCCAGCAAGTCCCAGGGTCGGCTCCACCCGACACAGAGGAGGCTGAGGAACGCGGAGCACCAGCAGCAGCAGCCTCCGCAATTCCTCTCCCTGCTCCTCATCCCTTGAGTTATCAAAGAGCTCTAACGACAACAGTATCCACAGCAACAGACTTCTCCTAGTGTGGACTCTGAGGACGGTCTCCCTAGTTTGATATTGTTGGTCATGTGTCCACAGGAGGCTCTGGAGTAGAACTGAGGAGGGGAGCTATGTTCATCCAGCCAAAGGGGTCTCACAGCTCCCCTGGCTTGCCTTTCTTAGGAGGCAGTGCTGTTGTGTTTAGGAGCTCTGCTCTAAAGTCAGACCGCTTGGGTTTGAATCCTAACTCCAGCACTTACCAGCAATATGATCTCAGGCAAATTACTTAACCTCACTATGTTTTACTTTCCTCATCTATAAAGAGGAATAATTATCTACTTGTGGCAGTTTTAAAACATAGCCCTCATTCTTTGTTATGGTTGAATAATACTTCATTGTCTATACACACCACAATTTCTTTATCCATTCATCCATCAATGGACACTTAGGTTGTTCCCATATCTTGGCTATTTTAAATAATGCTGCAATGAACATATCTTTTCAAGTTCATGTTTTTGTTTTCTTTGAATTAATACCCAGAAGTGGAATTACTAGGTCATATGATAGTTCTACTTTTAATATTTTTTAGGACATAAACTAAATGTCCACCAATGGATGAATGGATAAAGAAATTGTGCTTACACACACACACAGACACATACACAAAAGGATACTATTCAGCTATAAAGAAAGAAAGAAAGCTTGTAATTTGTGACAACATGGATGGATGTTGAGAGCATTATGCTAAGTGAAATAAGTCAGACAGAGAAAGATAAATACCATATGATCTCTCTTATATGTGGAACCTAAAGAAGAAGAAGAAGAAGAAGAAGAAGAAGAAGAAGAAGAAGAAGAAGAAGAAGAAGAAGAAGAAGAAGAAGGAAGAAGAAGAAGAAGAAGAAGAAGAAGAAGAAGAAGAAGAAGAAGAAGAAGAAGAAAGAAGAAGAAAAAGAAGAAGGTGGTGAAGGTGGTGAAGAAGGAGAAGGAGAAAAGAAAAGAAAAGAAAGCTCACAGATACAGAGATCAGATTGGTGGTTGCCAGGGGTAGGGTGTTGGGGTGAGAGAAATAATTTTTTTTAAATGCAATCTCACTATATTTTTTTTAACCAGTGTGTGTGTATATATCTATATCTATATAAATCTTGGATTCATTCTTTTATTGAGTCATTATAACTTTTGAATTTCTACCTAGGAGGTCCCCAACAGAGGCTAAGCACTATACAATACTGAAGGAGAATGAACAAGGCTGAACCTTACAGTATTGAGCTAGGGAAAATTCACATGCTAATTAAAAAAAAGAAGAAGCCAGGTAACTTAAGGAAGGATACTACAGTACAATAGTAAGTGTATACCATAGTGATTTCCCCAGTCCTTCCCCCAAAAGGCCTTTCTCAAGTAAAATATTCTGAAGCATGGTAACATAGAAGTTTTTGAGGGAGAGAGGGAGGGAGAAAAGAAGGAAGGAAGGAAGGAAGAAAGTAGGGCTAAGTCAGGAAGGGAAAATCACACCCAGCCTGGGCACAGGCTAAAGCTGGTCTTCCACAGGCACTCAGGAAAGGAAGAGGATGGAACTCCAGGGGTGCAAAAGGAAAAAAAAATAACAAAATAAAATAAAAAGACAAAAAGGAGATAAACCTTGGATAGAATGAAGAAAAAAGTCTTGACTGAGGGAAAAAAAAAGGCACATGAAACAGTATTAGAAACAAAATGCTACAGAAATAGCAGTATTTAAAATTAATAAGAAAAATAAATGCATGGCTCTCAAATTCTTTGACACCTCTTTCATTGACAGGTGGGATCTATTTTCCTTCCCCTGACTCTGGGTGGGCTTGTGACTGCTTTGATCAGTAAAATATAGTGGAAGTGATGCTACATCAGAAAGGTCATACGGCTTTCACCCACCGCCATTGGGATGTTCATCTCAGGGAAAGCAGCTGCCTTGTAAGGAATCTGACTGCCTTGAGATGGGTCTCACCGCCAGCATGGTGCCATCTCACTCTCATCATGGCAACGAGAGCCACACAGAGGTGCTCTGATCAGTAGCACCCACTGAGCTCCCAGACAACAGCCAACATCAACTACCGACTCGGTGAGCAAGCCAACTTGAGCAGCCACACACAGTCGGTCCTTCAGGTGACTGCAGTCCCAGCCAACACCTGACTGCAACTGTACAGCACACCCCACATGAGAACGGCCCACCCAAGCCCTTCCCAAATTCCTAGCCCTCAAAATTGTGAGATAAATAAAATGATTGCTTTATTACCACCATTAAGTTTGGGGTTATTTATTGTGCAGTAATAGTAACCAGGACATTACTCATACCCTTATGATAAATATTTCACAAAATATGTGTGAAATACTTAGAACTGTGTCTGGCATATATTAACATTTAATAAGTATTAATACTTATTCTCCAGGTTAGATACTATTATAGCACTAGGATTCAAACTTTCTGCTTAGGTTTCCCTTTTAAATTTTTGAAAAACTATCATCCTAAACATTTTTGTCATCATAAAGTTAAATAAGTGGCCAAGGATACCATGTCCAGCATACCGTAAGTATGGCAGTTTTAAAAATAAAGTGGTTACATCACTATCTCAAATGTATCCAATGGAATTTAAATCCCATGGCTATTTGATATCTATCATCATCCTTTTAAAAAATTCATGAACACACTCTTCTTCAGCAGCTGGAAATTCTATGTTCTTCCTTTTTTTCCCTGAACTTGTTTTTCTAGTCCATTTTCTCACCCAGAATTTTATTCTGATATAAAATATTTGTATACTTGAAAATATTTTACAGATGACCCTATCAAATAATTCTCTGGAAGAAAAATGTGAATATAAATAAAAATATTAAATTTTTTATTTTTTATATCCATAAGACTCTAAGTGTTATAAAATGTCCTAGGGATTGAGTTATCATGACAATTATTGTTGGACATAATTGATCAAAATTAGATTTCTAAATTTTGAAAAAATTATTGCTTAACATGAGAAGTAAAATTTTATTGAAAACATATCTTTTAATGACACAGATGGGGTTGAATTTTTTTTTTTTTCTGAATTAGGTCATGTATCCATAGAGTAATATTCTTCATTGGTAGAATGAGATAAGATTCAATGTCAAGTCTATTCTCTCTTTTTTTTTTTCATTTTTAAAGACATGTTCTGAGAACTTTGGTCATATAAATAATTGTTAATGGAAATGAAAGGGGTTTTTTAAATTAGAGTAAAAATTATTCAGTTCTTTAAATGTCTTCTTGGGTATATACAAAAAATCACAATGAGGTGTCCTTTAACAATGATATGTTAATGATCCATCCAGCAGCATCTCTGAGATGGAGAGCTTACAGAAGAAGATGACCGGAAGTGATACACACAGATTTATGTATGAAGAGGATCACTCTAGCTACTTTGCTAGAACAGACTGTAGGGAGTTGGGGAAGCAGACAGGGCGATTAGGAGCTTGTTGCAATGAGATGAGATGACGGCAGTGTTGACGGGGTGAATACACTGAGTGAATAGTGGCGGTTATAAAGTCATAAGACCCTGTGTACATATTTTGAAGATGAGAAGGACAGAATTTCCTGGTGGGTTGGTGGCAGGAAAGCAGTATAAAAGAGTGATGGGAGGGTCACCTGGGTGGCTCAGTCCGTTAAGCCTCCAACTCTTGATTTCGGTTCAGGGTTCAGGTCGTGAGATAAAGCCCCATGTTGGGTTCCCCGCTCAGCAGGGAGTCTGCTTGAGATTCTCTCTGTCCCTCTGTCCCCCCCAATAAATAAACAAATCCTAAAAAAAAAAAAAGAATGATGGGAAGAATTTTGTCTTGAGCCCCTTGCTTAGACTGAGCAGATGCAGGAGAATAGAGTTTGCTGGGCGTAAGTGGGCATATTTTTTGTATTTACTCACATGTTCACCTTTTTTTTTTTTTAAGATTTTATTTATTTATTCATGAGAGACAGAGAGAGAGAGAGGCAGAGGGAGAAGCAGGCTCCCAAGGAGCAGAGAGCCCGATGCGGGACTCGATCCCAGGACCCTGGGATCATGACCTGAGCTGAAGGCAGACGCTTAACCATCTGAGCCACCCAGGCGCCCACATGTTCACCTTTTTTTATGCCCTTGGTTTCTTCCTGAAGATCCAGGTTTCCATTTACTTTCATTTCCGACAGTCAGAACTTCCCTGAACAGTTCTTCTAGGTCTGCTACTGAGAAATTCTCTTTTATCTGAAAATACCTTATTTCACCTTCCTTCTTAAAAGGTATTCACCCTGAGTTTTTTCATCTTCCATCACTTTAAAAATGTTCTTGCCTTGTTTGCTGGCCTCTGTATTTCCTGATGAGAAGTCAGTGGTCAAGTCATTTTCCCTTGTCTGCAGGGTGTTGGATTTTGCTAGCCATTTTCCATATTTTCTCTTTCCCTTTGATTCTGATCAGTGTGACTATATGTGCTCCAGTTTCCTTTGTCCTCATACTGCATGGGTTTGCTGAGCTTCTTGCATCTATAAACTTCTGTTTTTCACCAAATTTAAGATTGTTTTGCCCATTGTTTCTACAGAGTCTCTCTCCCCTTCTCTGGAGCAGCAATAACACATGTATTAGACCTTTTGAAATTGTTCGTCGTGTCCCTGAGGTTCTGTGCATTTTTTTCACTCCTGTTCCCCTCTTCTTTGGATTGGATGGTTTAATCGATAACTCCTTAAGCTCATTTTTTCATTTCTATGCTAAGTGCATCCTGTAACTCTTTAATTTCAGATAATATATTATCCAGTTCTAAAATTTTCATTTGGTTATTTTCTATATGACTCTGATGAGATTTCTTAACTTTTCATTTACGGCCAGCTTATTGTCCCTTACCTCACTGAGCATAGTTCTAAGC
>NC_138369.1:95700941-95708678 GCF_054177405.1 Leptonychotes weddellii | reverse complement strand
GGGTTCTAGAGGGGAGGGGGGTGGGGAAATGGGTTAGCCCGGTGATGGGTATTAAAGAGGGCACGTTCTGCATGGAGCACTGGGTGTTATACGCAAACAATGAATCATGGAACACTACATCAAAAACTAATGATGTAATGTATGGTGACTAACATGACATAATAAAAAAAATACTTATCTGGTCTTTCTTTCCCTAATCATTCTAAAGTTTTAGCCAGTCTACACACACACGTGACAGGTAAGTTTCCCAAAACAGAAAAACAAACAAACAGAGGGAGGGGCAAGAGAAACCTGCTCTAATTGTATCTCTCTCTTGCTCAAAGCCCTTCAGTATTTTCCTTATGCTAGAAAATAAACTTGAAACTCATCAAATTGATTTTAAAGGCCAATCACCATCTATTTCCAGTCCGCTTTTTCAATGTCATGTGTAGTTGCTTCGCTGCACAAAGGATGTGTTCCGACTAGATTGCTTCCCCACCCCACCCCGCCCCAGTTCCCCTAAAGTGTCTGTTGCTTCACACCACCACATTTGCATCACTCCTTTCCCTTTCTCCCTATCAGTAAAGCTTTCTGCCCACCCATTTCCCAATTTCCGCATTGACATTCCAGGCAGTCATAAAGCCTCCTCTGACCCCTACAGCCTGCAGGGAGAGCTTCCTTTCCTATTCTTTTCATCCCTATCAGCTGAACTAGTGGGGGCACACTGTTATGACAACTTTACTACTGACTTAGACAATCCGCTCCCTTTACTCTAGATCCTGCCCCCTTTCACCTGCTCTTAGTCCCACTCCTTTGCACCTTTGAGGTCCCACCCTTCAGGCACACCTTCAGCATTCTTCCTACCATCTTTCCCCTTCACCATTGACATGGGTTCTTGAACAACCATGACAGGGCCAGGGACCTTAAAAAAGGTTTTGTTTTGCTTTATTTCTAGAAAATTCCATTTAATATTTCTAGAAAATCGCATTTAAATAATAAGAGAGAAAGCTTAAAACGTCGTCGGGAAGAGGGGAGGCATATTTGATTGCGTAAGTATCCTTTTCCTCCTCTTTCCTCCTCTCCCTTCCCTCAGGCCAAAAACAAACGTGAGGCCTGATGATGGAAGTATTGGAGTAGACTTGATTAGGGTTGAGGTGCCGGCCCTACTTGCTCTGTGTGCAAGAAGACACCTGAGCGGGAGGGAAGCAATGACTGAGGGAGGCATTTGGCCGTGGGGGCCTGGAGGGGTGCCTTCCCCAGTCCTATGAGACTGGGACACTTTGGGCAGTAAAGAGAGTATTGTTAGTAACAATCACATAGAAACAAGAGGCAAACATAACCATCCCACACATACCCCCAGCATGATGTAGAACAGCAATCTCAAGGTTTCTATAGCAGTGGTCCCTCCCACATAAGGCACGCAGACATGACTGACAGAAGCCAGCAGCCAGGAGAGCTGGGGTCAAGACAGGGAAATGCAAAGTGCCCTGCCATGGACCCCGTTGTGAGGGAAGGAGTCTCACCGCAGGGGACCTGAAGAGCAGGCCTGTCAGGACGAGGACGAGGATGAGGATGGGACAGGCATCAGACACTCCTCCCATGGTCAAGATAAGATGTAAGGGCCCTAGAAACTTAGGTTACCCCAAGAAGGGAGGTAAGGAGACAATCTGAACTCCACTGAGCTGCCATCCAAAAGTGGCTATTTATTTTGAATTGGCAGCATTTTTGCTCTGCTCTCAATGGAAATGAAGATTTTGTGAGCTAGACACTGAGGAATGAGTGATGTGTCTGTATTCTTGCCACAGATTTTAAAATTTTAAATTGCTCTCAATTCTCTTTTTTTTAATTTTATTTTATTATGTTATGTTAGTCACCATACAGTACATCATTAGTTTTTGATGTCAATTCTCACCCTAAGACGAGCCATCCTTTTATTGTTTCAGTGTCCTCTTTGTCCTCTGAACTTGGGAGAACTGGATCGAACCCACCAGGCCATTCCCAGAGAAGTGAAACACATGCATCAACACACAGGCAGGGCCGCACACATAGGCTGGGATGGGCAGGGCACAGAGGAACGCGTGGGAGGGTGCTAACCACCAAGTCTCAGCAAGGAGAACTTTGAACCAGAGCCTTTTCCAAATGAGCACCACTACTTCCCGTCAAGAATAACAATGACAGGGGCGCCTGGGTGGCTCAGCCATTAAGCGTCTGCCTTCGGCTCAGGTCGTGATCCCAGGGTCCTGGGATCGAGCCCCGCATCGGGCTCCCTACTCGGCGGGAGGCCTGCTTCTCCCTCTCCCACTCCCCCTGCTTGTGTTCCCTCTCCGGCTGTGTCTCTCTCTGTCAAATAAATAAATAAATAAATCTTTAAAAAAAAAAAAAGAAGAACAACGACATTTATCACAACAACCAGTACCAACCAATCTAGCGACAGATTTGAATCGTTGTCCCGTATCTTTTCATCACAGTCTCCACCCTTAGAGGAGGAGATGCAGTCCCGGAAAGGTCGCATGACTGTGTGACTCGCTCTACCCTCAGCACCTTCGAAAGACTCAAAGCCAGATGCTGTGTGTCACCAGTAATGCGGATTCAATCCAGGACCAAACTCTCTGTGCACTGAACCTCTTAAGAGGTCCATTCCTGTCACTCTCGCTTTATGATATTAATAAGCACACACTGGCTGCTTGCTCACTGAAGTTTTGGGGTTTTTCTTCATCTGCCTGCTGCAGGGTTGGTTTCTTCCTTTCTGTTAAATTGCTAATCATGAATTAGTGTTGGTCATCTTTATTACCTTTCAAATACTTAACACCAGATAGGGAGTCACTTTGTACTCCTACAGCATTTCTGCTGCTTTAATATGCTACACATTTCTTTTAGGACATCATCATTGAAAGAAAATATAGTTCCTTTTTATAGATTTGAGAACATTGCTATTTATAAAGCGCAGAGCAACTCTGTGAAAATAAAGTATTTGGCAAACACAGAAAACACATCGAAGCCATCAGTGAAAAGTGTGCTAAAGGCTATACCATCTCTGCAATCACTGCTTTAAGGAAATTTCAAGGAAAAAAAAGGCTATTCCGTATGAGCCTTTACCAGCCTCTACAGGATCTAGAGATGTAGGAATCACCTACATTTTCTCCATTTCCTTCCCATTAAAGGAGAAGAAGGACTGAGCATAATCCCAAAAAGGAAAAATAGAGAGCAAAATGGGAGGTAATTATTTTCTTGTTTTTAAAAGTAGGCAAGATCTGATAATGGTTAGGTGACCAGAATCAATGACATTCTGTGATCTTACAGGAAACATTTGAGTGTTAGACCAAAGCAACCTGTTTCAGCCATTGCCCGGTATTGCTGTAATTTACTCAAACTTGTTTCTTTCAAACTTGAAAGATGACCCCACACACAGAAAGGGGCTTCCAGCTCATAAAAACTATTTGGAGAGCCCAGTATTTAAGTCACTCCTCCCTTGTTGGAGTATTGCTGCTGTGATGATTTTTTTTTTTTCTTTTAGTTTCAGGGGTAGAATTTAGAGATTCATCAGTTGCATATAACACCCAGGGCTCATTCCATCAAGTAGCCTCCTTAATGCATATCACCCAGTTACCCCATCCCCCCACCCACCTCCCCTCCAGCAACCCTCAGTTTGTTCCCTAAAGTTAAGAGTCTCTTCTGGTTTGTCTCCCTTTCTGATTTCATCTTATGTTATTTTTCCTTCCCTTCCCCTGTGGTCCTCTGTTTTGGTTGAGTTCCTGTTTAGGTCTCCTTGCCTTGATTCCCATCCTGGGGGCTGACCACAATTCAGTCACTCACAATAGAAACAACACACCAGGATTCTTAGTTTTTGGTTTGGTATGAATGCAAGTAATCCTTCAACCCTACATTGGAAACGCAAATAATTCACACCCTTCATAGACAGATACTGCCTCACTACCCAGTAGAAAAAGTGACTCCATTTCTACCATTCCGGACCCTCAGGAAGACCATTTGTGTAAGATTAAACTCAATGAAATATTTTGAAGGAGGCCCTCACTGATATTTCCCATTTGTGATGATCGCATTGCTTCAAGTCAAGGGAGCCTCATTAATAAAATCCACAAATATTCCGAATATGAAAGTAAGTGGCAGAAGTAAAACAAGACATGTATGTAAGGACGTGGTTGTCGAATGAAAAGAGAGCGTGAGAGATCACTTAAGTCTGGAAAAGCGAAAGTCATTTAACGAGTTTTCACCTGAGACCGAGGTGGCAAATCCAAGCTATGGGGAAGTTGTTCAACCTCTCCAAGTTCCAGTATCCCCATTGGCACAAGAAGGAAATACAGATTACGACGTTTATATGATATTACAGACAGTAAATATACGGCACCCAGGGCATAGTAAGTGTTCAATACAACTATGGACATTATGACAGCTTGTCATTTATTGTTATATTATTTACATTCTAACACCTAGAGTGTTTTTAAAATGTTTCAGAGCATACATGTTTTATTTGACCATAATAAATACACATGGAAGAGTTGGGCCCAATACTTTTGGGGGGCCCAGTTTTTCTCAGTGTCCAAAAGCTGATTTATACTATTATTGCCCAGTATGCAGGAAGTTTAAGGCATGTCAGCAGGAGCTCTTTCTTCCACAATGTCTGGACCTAATTTAGGAACTGGTCTACACAGGCTAGTTCATGGAGGGGAGACTGAAAACAAAGAAGTTCCCCTACAAATATCTGAGGTGCCTGAAGAGGGCTAAGATGCTCTGGCTAGCTAGGACGTGAATCAGGAGAATGCAGAGGACAGGACCAGTGGGGCTAGCAGACCTGGCCACACCAACATTGAAGTGACAGGTGTTCTGACCGTCTACAGGGCTGCAGATGTCCAGGGCTACTCAAAGCACTTCCATCATCCCTATAAGGGATCTTGAAAAAGGCTAAGGGACACTGAAACTTTCATTGCTATAAGAGATGGTGACTCCTTTTCTTTTTTCCTACTCATGTGATCAATGCTCTGATAGGCTTTTGCTACTCAAAATATGGTCCAAGGATCAGCAGTATGGGCAGCACCTGAGAACTTAGAAATGCAGAATTACTCCAGACCTCCTGACTCAGGACCTGCATTTTAATAAGATCCCCCAAGTGATTCAAATGCATATTGAATTTTGATAAGCACTAACTTGTACATATCAGGGGACTGTGTGTATGAAGAGATTGAACAGGGTGGAGAATGCATACATTTTGAGTAGTACAGAAGAAACAGAGAACTGGAGAGGTTTAATAACGTTTCTATGATCACGCACACCTGTCTGATTCTAAAATCCATGCTCTTTGATTATTGAGCAGCTGTTCTTTAAACATGAGTTGGATTTCTGTTAAAGAATATGCTTTCTATACAACTTCCTTCTGATAAATGGGAGGATTAATGCAGATGTTCCCAGGTGGAGGTAGAGGGAAGATAAAGATTAAATTCAAGGCAAAGCAACTAATCTCTCATAAAGCACCACAGACTCTGCCATCTATAAGTGAAAACCATGTGTGAGTGTACTTTGCCTCAAACCCTGGGACCCACTCCGGGCTTTGAGTTCCTCTCTTGGCCATAGTTTTTGCTTCCTGCCTCACAGAACCTGATCCATGCCTCCCCATGTCCTGATGCCCAGTGCTGACCATAGCTCTGAAGTACATACACATTTTCTCAAGGATTTTTTTGTGAGTTATAGCTGAGAAGTAAGTGTGCAGTGCTGGCATTAACAATGTTTGACAAACTTTTCAGACTCATAACCCGTTTTCTTTCTTAAACATAATTTTTTAGGGAAAAAGAGAAACAACTAAATTCCTACTAAAGATAAAAAGCCAGATTCAGCAAAGGATGGTGTGATCCTTTAAACAGAGAGGTCACCCATTAAGGGCTAGAGGCCATCCTCAGAAAATGGGAGGTAAGGCTGTGGAGATGGCAGACAATCTTTTTCAGAAGATTGCTGTGATATGGAAGACAAAAATATGGTGACTAAAGAGAAGGAGGTGTTGAGGGGGCATTTTAAAGATGGGAAAGCCTTGGGGCACCTGGGTGGTTCAGTCAGTTAAGAGTCAGACTGTTGGTTTCAGCTCAGGTCATGATGTCGGGGTCATGAGACAGAGCCCTGAGGCGGGCTCCACACTGAGCGTGGAGTCTGCTTGAGATTCTCTCTCTCCCTTTCCCTCAGCCCCTCCCCCACTGCCCACACACTCGCTTGCTCTCTCTCTCTTTCTCTCTCCCAAATAAATAAATAAAAATAAAAAGAAGATGGGAAAGCCTTGAGCAACTTTGACTGCTGCCAGGAAGGAGAACCCAGTGTGAGGGATAGGCTAGAGATTATAGAGAGAAACAACAGACAGAACAAGGTCCCCAGGAAGATGGGGTCATGGAATCCAGAGCACAAGTAGACAAACTGGTCTCAGGCAGGGGCTGGATAATCTGTTAGTATAACAGGAGAAATGGTGGGAGGAGGATGGAAGCAGATACAGGAAGGTTTTAGGCTCAATGGAAGAAGGTGAGGAGGTTCCCTTCTGGTGGCCTCTGTTTTCTCTGTGAAGTAAGAGTGAAGGGTTCACTGCTGGGGATGAAGGAGTCATTGGAGAGGTCATGTGTTTGAGGAGAGTAAATGTACATAGTCACTCTTCAGCAGGAAACAGCACACTCAAAGGGTTGAACTAAAGAGAATTAATTATGGGGCTGGCGCCTGGGTGGCTCAGATGGTTAAGCGTCTGCCTTCGGCTCAGGTCATGATCCCAGGGTCCTGGGATCGAGTCCCACATCGGGCTCCCGGCTCAGCGGGGAGCCTGCTTCTCCCTCTGACCCTCTCCCCTCTCATGCTGTTTCTCTCTCGCTCGCTCTCTAAAAAATAAATAAATAAAATCTTTAAAAAAAAAAGAGAGAATTAATTATGGGGCAACTCAGATAGATGTGGGCTGGGTCAGGGGAACAAATAAGGGAGGGTGAGGCACCCAGGAACTAGCAACAATGGGCAAGAAAAGGGAAGGGAGCCCTTGAGAGTGGGAGCCATGAAAGGGGAATTAATTGCCCAACAGAGACATTAGTCAGACCCGTGGTGAGGCCAAGTGGAAGCAGGGAAACAGGGAAACAGAGAACCCAACTTTTCTGTTCTCTTTCCCTCTGGTTCTTCTACTGGTGCCTCCCTTGACAAAACCCAACATGAAGACAGAGGGCTAAGAGCCAGATGATGTTGTTTGTTAAGGTCAGACAATCAGTGCACAGAAAAGACATAGGTGGAGAATCTATCCACAGGAGAAACAGCAAATAACCAGCCAGTGGAGAATGTTTGAAATGGCCACTGTGCAGGATGGATGAAATTGCTGTCTAGGAATAGGGCCTACCTGAGGTTGGGAGCCATGAATTTATCATGGCCCTTATCAGTGCAGGCCTGTGATTATCTCCTGGAGGGCTCAGCAGTCCAGGCATAAGCACAGAGAAATGGGATGGCTTGGTTGACCCAGAGTTGGGGTTTTTCAGGCAGGCGGGGAGCACAATGGGAGTGAGGGAATTGGCACTGGAAAGACATGTGATAGATAATGATGTGTAAGATGCATGAAAATGCTGATAGAAAGAGGAGATCAAGTTCTTGGAGGCCAACCCAGGGGTATACTGCTATGTTTTTCAGTGGTCTCTGAAGTGTCAGTGCATCTCTGGGTGGACAAGAGGTTGAAACCAATACTGGGACTTCCATTCAGCTCACTGGGGATCTCATGGGTATCTTTCTGGGTTGTGTTTCTTTTTG
>NC_138369.1:95618974-95700441 GCF_054177405.1 Leptonychotes weddellii | reverse complement strand
GAGGCCAACCCAGGGGTATACTGCTATGTTTTTCAGTGGTCTCTGAAGTGTCAGTGCATCTCTGGGTGGACAAGAGGTTGAAACCAATACTGGGACTTCCATTCAGCTCACTGGGGATCTCATGGGTATCTTTCTGGGTTGTGTTTCTTTTTGTCTGGCACACCATTTTCCTAAACACACCATATTGTTTTAGGCTCCTTTGTGTTTAGAAATACTGCTCTCTCTTTTCCCTACCCTTCTCATGACACAACCACATGTGGAACTCCTGTTTATCCTCCGAATGCCTTGCACCTGTCACCTCTTGTGAGAAGCCTTCCCTGACCCCTCCCTCTCTTCCTAATCAGGAAGTGGAAGTTTGCTCTCTCCTCTGCCTTGCACATGCTTTTATTGTTGAACAGGCCACAGTGATGGGGTCCAGGTATTTACATGTCAGCCTCCCTGCTAGACCTTGAACTCCTTGGGAGAGACTGTCCTGCTTATCATTGTGCCTCCGAGCCTAGCACAGAGTCATCTGCACCAAAAGGACTCAATAAATGGGTTGTTTTTGGTTTTTTTTTCCAATTAAGTAGGACAGAATAAAATGCACAACAATTTAGGGGTAGATTCCCAAATAATAGACCAAGTGCCCTTGAGAAAAGAGCCTCTGGCAGCTAGCTAGGCACACCTAAACTTATGAAGTTTATATCACAATAACAAAATTTAAACTTGAGCAACAGCACTGTGGTGAGTGATTGAGCTGATTCGGACAGAGATGAGGGGAATGGGGAGCTACATGAACATAAACCATTTTGAGAGTAAGTTTTGTTAGGATAACAGCTCATGTAATTCTGGTTGGACTTAACAAGACTTATGAACTGTAAGAGCCAGAGAGTCATCTCTATCTTGTCCTTAGCTCCGGTCTGATCTTTTCTTAGATTAATAGTTCTGAGTTTAATCTTCACACTTTAATAAAAACATAAACACGCTGAATTGGATCCAAAGAACAAAAATTAAAATTATTAAGATTTAGAAAATAGGAATGATAGGAAAACATTAAAGATGTTCAAGAATCAATTTCACTTGTAGGAATTAACCCCAAGAAATTAAGGATTTGCACAAAATGTTTACTACAATAGAGTTTGTAAGAACATTTTTTTTTTAATCATGAAAAAAAATTGAAAACAACCTAAGTGACCAAACTAGGAAATCAGATAATTAAATATCCATGTATTTGATAGCCAAGATATGGAAATACAAACATGGGGTTATATTTAATGATATAGTTATTGAAATAATTAGTTATTATATATATATAGTAAAATTCCATTTTATAAATTTACATATCAACAGAAAAAGTCTGAAAGAAAATACAGCAAAACATTGGCAATCATTATCTCTGCGACTTTGAATTTAGATTTTTTTTTTCATTTTGCTTATCTGTATATTCTATGTTTTCTAAAATCACCATGTGCTACTATATATAATTTTTTCGATTAAAGTAAAATAGTAGTAGAAATTAGCTTGATTTAGCACCAGATGTAATCAGGAATCCTCTATAAGCTTGGCTTCCCAGGAACATAAAAGAAACATAGGGGTAAATTAGACATAAGGCCAAAGGTAGGCTGGGATAAAGACACGGAAATTCTACAATTCCAGGTTGAGTTTAATCTTTATTCTGTAAGCAATATGGAACATGGAATTTTTTGATTCAGAGAGCAACTTGAACAAAATTGTTATTTAGAAAAATATTTCATAGGTGGAATTGGACTTGGTGGATAATTGGTTTGGGTGGACGGAGGGGAAAGCAGACGCCAGTGTTTCCAACTATGAAAAGTCTGAAGCCTAAGACATGAGACAGATAATGATGGCTTGGACAAGTCTAGAGAAAGAGAAGGAAGAATTTGGAAATGCAGAAGGAAGGTGATGAATAAGCTGGACTTGAATTGTGCTCTAGCAATCAGGCAACTGCTACTGTCCACTCCTGGAAACCTGAAGTGGATCCTTCTCAGAGGAAAGAATTTTAAGGAAGGAAGGAAGGAGAGAAGGGAAGGAGTGAAGGAGGGAGGGAGGGAGGAAAGAGGGAGGGATGGAGGAAGAAGAGAAAGGAAGGAGGGAAGGGAAGAAAGGAGGGAAGGAAAGAAGGACGGAGGGATGGAGGAAGGAGAGAAAGGAAGGAGGGAAGGAAGGAGAGAGGGATGGAGAAAGGAGGGAAGGGAAGGAGGTAAGGGAAGGTAGGAAGGACGGAGGGTTGGAAGAAGGAAGGTTTTTACCTATGGAGTTGACACAATTTTTACAAGTTTCAGATTTCCTAGACCAGGATTAGATTTTAGAGGCCAGATTTAATAGAAAATTTGGAGAAAGATTAAACTGAGTCTCTGAAGAAAGACCTATCAAGGAATCAGAAAAAACTACATAGAAAGTAATTCTTTTAATCCTGAGCATCTAAAGCTGAAAGACGTTAAAAGATCACAAAACCTGAAAACAGAGCAAAGGAAATGAGAAGCATATTTTTTAAATCTCTTCATTGATATTTTAATATAATTCTTGACTAATTTATCCTTTGCCTTTTTCCAAAAAGCCGGCTTGTTTTATCCCTTTAATGTATTCATAGTCATTTATAATTTCAGATAAGCTCTCTTGGTTCATTCCAAATTGGGTTTTAGTGAAAAAGAACTGAATGGACTCCTGATGTGACTTCTCACTGACGCCATGATCTCCACTCCAGGCTGGAAACTTGGTACAATGATGCATCTTTCTGTATAATCACTAACCTCAAAGGGCATGTTATTAATTAAAGGATGTAAGACTAGCCTGCATCCTGAGTATTTAAGAAGAGAGACAGGTGTTCAAGTAGAAGAGCCTGCCCCTTCATAAGAACTGTGGGAAAATGGACTCGATAGAGAAGTAATTGCTTGGTGTTCTGTTGGAAAGCCATTTTACACTGATATTCTGTGAGCAAGTGACTTACCCACCACCCAACGATATAATGAGGACAGACTGATTTAAAACTTTACATAAGCCTCAATTCATTTCCTCTTTATTTTTTCTGGGAAGAGAGAAGCCTATAGACCCATGCAGATTTCTAAGCTTTGATTGTGAATACCATCCAGCTCCCTTTACACAAGCCAGGCAGATGTTTTGGGGAAATGGATCTAAACATCTGGATTTAAATAGAGGCATTTTCTTAAATGACAGCAATGGGCCCACCCAACATATGTCATCAAAGTGTTGGTCTCCAACTGAGATGTCAGAGAGAAGATCTGAGAATCATTACCCCAAATGATGGGGCAGAGTGCCTTAAGAGACATTATCAAATACATTCTAGAAAGTCTGCAGTGCTGGGCAGATTGCAGAGCTTGTGGTGGCTCATATGATTCAGAAGCTACTTTTTTTGAAGCTACTTCTTAACAGACAGAACCACAATGAGGACAGCAGGGTGGCCCAGCTCTGTAGAGTGAGGGGCACCATTACATAGACTCAAATGTTTTGTGCAAAGTTTTTTTAAACATTTTAAAAAATTTTATTTCCAGCTTTATTGAGCTATAATTGACAAAGAAAAATTGTATATATATATATATTTTTAAAGACTTTACTTATTTATTTGACAGAGAGAGAGATAGTGAGAGCAGGAACACAAGCAGGGGGAATGGGAGAGGGAGAAGCAGGCTTCTTGCCGAGCAGGGAGCCCGATGTGGGACTCGATCCCAGGACCCTGGGATCATGACCTGAGCCGAAGGCAGATGCTTAATGACTGAGCCACCCAGGCGCCCGAAAAATTGTATATATTTAAGCTGTGATGTTTTGATATAAGAATACATTGTGAAATGATTACTACAATCAAGCTAATTAACACATCTATCACCTTACATACTTATATTTATGTGTACATGTGGTGAGAACACTTATGATCTACTCAACGCACATTTCAGTTACACAATACAGTATTGTTAACGAAAGTCACCATGCTGTACATGCTGTACATGATGAGGTTCATAACAGGCTCCTCGTGTCATGATTTCTGATGGGCAGTCCTCCTTTAAGACACATTGAAAGGCACAGAGTTCTGTACCTACCCAGTGCTGCCTCCTTTACAAACTTCACATCCTTTTTACAAACTGCAAATCTTTTCCACAAACTGCATCCCCACTCCTGCTTAGAAGCTCCCAATTTTGGTTTTTCTTCCATTCTTCAGGCCTGGAGAAATTGTGGAAGCCAATTCTTTTCTCAGGCCCATCCTCCCGAGCATCTGTTGGCTGGAGCTTGTCAGTAGTGCCTCTCTGAGCCCCCTGGGTCCCATGTGATGCACACTCTAATTCATGGGTCCAGTATGCACAGCAGAGACGCTGGCATTGATCCTCCCGAGGACACATCCTCAGGCTTGACCACCTACTTCTGAGCTCACCATCTAGGCTGGGTCTAACACAGATCCCCACCACCTCCTTTAGGTCTGCAAGGTCCAGGGGCACTCAGAATGTGAGGCTAATCCTCTAAGGTCTTATAAGGGTCTATGCATAGACAAATTAAAACAAGTATACCATCTTAGAATTTATGCCCAGAGCCCTCCCTCTGCCTGTCTTCTGTGCTGATCAGTTCTCCATTGCTTTCACTTCTATTCACCCAGCCTTCTCCAACTCTGCTCTGTGTTGCAGGAGGCTGACACCTGCAAATGACATTTCTCAGACTCCCTTCCTACTAATTTCTTTCTATGTTCAGCCAATGAGGGCCTGAGGTGGGGGAAAGATGTTGGGACAAAAGAAAAGGAGAAGCCAGGATGTTCCTCTCCCTCTCTGCTTTAAGCAACATCTCCAGCATTTGCTTCATCTCCAGGATTCCAGCTTCTACCAGACAGTCCCTAACTCTTTATTTTCAGGCCCCACTGAGCAGGCCCTAGCTTGGCTCCAGCACCCATCAAGTAGCCCTGCCTCCTGGGCTTTAGTACTTTCTCCATTTTCCACTTGAGCCTAAGGGCGGTATTGCTAATCTCTGGGTTGCCTGTCTACCGTTTGGCCATACAGCTTTTCCAAAACCTTTATAACCACTTCCCCACACTAAATTCCCTCTACTGAACTACCCAATGAGGACTCAGTTTTCCTGGCTAGATGCTGACTGATCAATGTACTATCCCACTGGTCTGGTGACAGAGTGGGAGGGGAGAGAGGGAAGAAAGAGTAGAAATGCTGAGCAGCCCTTGTGTGGGAGGGGACTGGAGTGGCCTCAGGAGGGATGCCTGGTGCCATAGGGAGCCAGTGGCTCCAGCGTGGGACTCCAAGTTCATTTTGTGACCACCTCTGGCATCTATACATCTTTTCCATTTTGAGGAACTCAGCTAAGAGGCTTAGAGGTTCTAGATTCTCCATTGCCCCAGGTGAACAGCTAACATTTGACCTGCCTGCCTCTTCAGGGTTAGGTCACTCCTGGTCTCCAAGTCTGAGAGACTCCAAGTCCAGATACATCCTGTGGTTTCCTCTTGCAAGGGAGGAAAAACGTTTCCCTCTAACTCTTAGGTTCAGTGGCTGGGGAGCCTCCTAATTCAACTGACAGAAGACAGATTAACAAGAGAAAAACGGAGTTTATTAACAAGTACAGCACATATACATGCAGGAGAAACTCAGTGATGAGTAACTCAAAGAGATGGTTAGAACTTGGGCTTATATAGCATCTTAACAAAGAACAAGAAGTTTGTAGAGAAGTGACAAGACAAAGGAAAGGGCATTCAGGCTTCTAGGGGCAACACACTGTGAGAAGAGAAATACATGGAGGGAAACAAATGGAAGATAAGTGTTAATTAAGCCTGGAAGTTTTGTTCAGTAGAGTTCCCTCAGTGCCATCTCTGGACTGTTAAGGGTCCAGAGTTGTCTCTAGTGATTAAGAGTCTATATTATTCCTGTCTTCTGTCCATTTCTTGATTGGATTATTTGTTCTTTGGGTGTTGGGTTTGATAAGTTCTTTATAGATTTTAGATACTAGCCTTTTATCTGATATGTCATTTGCAAATATCTTCTCCCATTCTGTTGGTTGTCTTTTGGTTTTGTTGACTGTTTCCTTCTAATGATGTAATGTATGGTGATTAACATAACATAATAAAATAAAATTTTTAAAAAAAGAGTCTATATCTGATTTTAGGCAAACGGTAGGAAGAGCATAGAACTTTTTCTTGGCATCTGTTGTTTCTCAATTGTCTTCAGCTCAAAAGAATCCTTATGCCAAAGTGGCATACTTGGGGTGACATATTCTGATCCCCCATACTCTTCTTATGGTTCTCTGTTGCCTCCATTTCCCCCTGCTCCCCTCACTCCATTAACTGCGATGAAAGGGAGATTGTCAGGATCCTCAGACCAATACTACAGCTGGAAAACAATTAAGAGAATCCCCACCAGTGGCTACCACCTGCACTGGCAGGTCCAGTACATTAAAACATGTTCCATGGACCTTCTCCATTGCCTAACAAAGAATTTCTCTAATGTCATCATTATTCAGACAACTTCATCCTGTCTCTTCTAGGTGACAAGAATGCTGCTGTGCTTCCTACCACCCCAGGAATTTGCTTTAAACCAGCCCAAGGAAGGCATTACAAAGAATGGATTTGGGTCTTAAATATGTGACCTCTTGCAGATGGAGTCTTTTTAAAAATATATATATTTTATTTATTTGAGAGACAGAGAAAGCATGAGCAGGGGAGGGGCAGAGGGAGAGGGAAAAACAGACTCCCCACTGAGCAGGGAACCCCAATGCGGGGCTCCATCTCAGGATCCCAAGATCATGACCTGAGCCAAAGGCAGATGCTTAACCAACTGAGCCACCGAGGTGCCCTGCAGATGGAGTCTTAAAAGTTCTCCATAACCCATAACCCACATGTAGTCTGTCTCTGAGACATTTCATTCTTGTAATATTTTCTTAGTATGCTCTACCCTCCATGGACACCATCTCTGAGCTCCCCACACCCATGAAATCTTTGTTTTTTATTACCTGGTAGCATCCAGCACAGGCCACGCTGCTTGTCCTATTGTCAGTTCCAGGCCAACTGGTCAGGCTCCTAGTAAAGTCTACCAGATCCAGTGCTGTTTGAGCCAATTGGCCAACTTTGCCATATCCCTCTGGGGGCTAACAGAGAATTCAGGGCACATACCTCCCTTCCAAAGGCTGGCCTCCTGGCATCTCCCCCTGGAATTCTCTGCAGAAACCAGTCCCAGTCTGGTGCCTTACCCAGCCAGGTGAAGTCCCCCACTTGCTGGCTGAAACACTGCCACAATCTTGCTGAAACTCTAGTCTCAAGACTACAGCTGTTTTCCTTTCATTCCTCTCCTCTTGAAGGGTATTCAGAACCCCTTTGTCATTCATGATGTATCCAGTGGTATATTCAACACACCCTCCTAAGAGTTTGGATACCATTATGACCATTCCTTTTGATTCAGACACAGCTGGACACCACAGCACAGTTCAACATTTCTAACACTGACCCAATCAAAAGTAATCAGGTATTTTCTCCTTAAGGGGGTGAGTATCTGCAAAGCCCCTGAAGAGGGGCAATGGAAGAAAATTCCACATAGCCATATAAGCAAAGCAACAGGGTAAACACATGCATGTTCATGAAGTTTCAATTTTATTCAAAGACTTGAAGAAACAAAGTGAGGCATCTGATGATTTAAAATAATTGTATCAAAATTAATATGGATATTAAGAGTAGAAAAATATTCACATGTATTTTTAAGACAAAATGAGAGAATTCAAAAATATGTCAATAGCCTGCTTCGGACTAGGTCCTTCATTCCCTTAGAGGTGTGCATTCCTTCTTCTCCACCCATAGGGGTTCAGGGATTGAGGTAGTAAGAACTCTCAGGGGGTCCATGCCCTCTCTCACTCTGGAGGATTTTCCAACCATGGACTTCCTCGAACCTTAAGAAATATTTCACACCACTTACTGCACTAAAACTTATGGGGGAAAAAGGGCCTTGGTTAAATGGCTCAGAAAACCTCTCCCCAAGAAGAACTTTTGCTTCTTTCTCTCTAAGAGGAAACAAAGAATTTCCAAGAGGAAACCACAGGGTGTGGATATAGGGGAAAGGAGCCTCCTAGCTTTCTTCTACTTGAGGTCTGACTAAAAAAGCCAAAACAATGTTCAAGGTTGAAAATGGACCCAGCTGATCAAGAAGGGGGTACAGTTGTGGGTCTGCACTGTTGACATTTTGAGCCAGTCGATTCTTTGCTGTGAGGGAGTGCTCTATGCTCTTTTCAAATCCCAATAGCAATACTCAGCTGTCACAATCAAAAATGTCTCCAAATATTGCCAGTGTGCCCAGGGTTGAGAACCACTGAGTGAGGCTAAGGAAAGTGAAGCTTAGCTAATCACAAAACATTTCCTTTCTTAGAGTATCCTCTGTGTTACATATAACACCATGGGTTCAGGGAGGCCATAGTAGATAGGGCAAGAAGATGCTTACTCCTTAAATCTTATCAGTCCCTTAGATATTCTCCACTAATAAATCACATCATCTCCCAGTTCCTCGGCATATCTATGAATTGAGAATGCTCAGGAATGTGCTAAGATCAGCTCTAATCAAATGACCAGAGTTAACAGTGTGCATCTCCTCCTGGTGCCAAATTCAGTGACCTCACGTTACTACCTTCAAATTGGCCACAGTGAGAGGATTTACATCATAGAAATCAGCAAATGTTACGAATCTGGACCTTTGTTTTCAGAGAGCCAATTTATCAGTATACCATGGAGGAAATAGTCTCTAAAGGCCCCTCTAGGCCTGAGACTCTTCAATATGACGAACTATAATACAAAAATAGATTAAAAGTCTAGAATGGGTGAAACCATTATCTGGACACTAGTTTTACTGCATCGACAGCCAAATAAACATGTAATTTGAAAATGTGCAACCTAAAAATTTTTTTCTATAGTCCTTTTTTTCTCTCTCTCTCCTTGCTAGATAGGATTCTTGGAGGTTACTAAAATAGAGATGATCTGCTTTAAAATTAGGTGGAAAAGAAAGACACAACTTTGACCTAGAAGAATGTGACACTTTGGATTGTGAAAGGAGAATAAATAACATTTTCTGGGATCAGCCTCTGTCCCGGGAGGTCTTTAGGTTATTAAATATAACTGCTTGAACAAATAGTCCTCCTCCAGGGAGAACTTGGTTCTTGTTCTGCTACTCCCAGGACAAGCTGAGCAAACCCAATTACTCAAATAGCCTGCACCAGATTAAAACCTTCTCCTGACTCCTCAGTCAGGCCTCTGCTAAAATCACTCAGGACAGCCTTACCTATTTGGAACACGAAGCCAAACAAAGGAAGCCCTGTGCTCAATTTCCTCATCTAAAAGAACACTTGCCTATCTGCTGGAAGTACTCCACTGTGCTGGGCTGTCTATTCAGTTTCAAGTACTCCTTACTCCTAACAGCCCTCTGTTGGGACACTTCCTTCAACTAGCCCGCCTTCAGCCAGTCTCCTTTGGGCTACACATGTTCCCCAAATGAGCTCTAAAGTCATAGATGAGTAGGCCCAGAAAGGGTCTCAGGCATATTTTCATTTTTTTTTTCTTTAAAGATTTTATTTATTTATTTGACAGAGAGAGAGAGCACAGCAGGGGGAGCGGCAGGCAGAGGGAGAAGGAGAAGCAGGCTCCCCACTGAGCAGGGGGCCTGACACAGGGCTCGATCCCAGGACCCTGGATCATGACCTGAGCCGAAGGCAGACGCTTAACCGACTGAGCCACTCAGGTGTCAGGCATATTTTCCTCCAATCTTTCTTTTATAGGGGAGGCCCTGAGAAAGATGGTCACTTGCCCAAAGTGACAACAAAGCCCAGACCAAGACAGAACTAGAACTTGGCAGGCCAAGTTCCGGTCCAGGGTGGTTTGTACTGAAATTCTGCCCTCCTCTCTTCTGCTGTCTCCCCGGATGGGGGAGGAGAAGGGGCTTTCTCCATGGGGAGAAAGGAGACAGCAACTTTATTACCTATACTCTAGAGTAGTCGCAGTTTTCAGAAATCTCTAAACCCATGAGAATGTCAAGGTCCCCCCAGGTGCTCAACTACAGACAGAGATTTCACTGAATTTAATTTGTGATGCAACTTTTCTTTTTAATTGATTGAGTCATTTTTAAATCTTTTTGTTTTTGTTTTTGTTTTGACAGAGAGAGAGCACACCCACAAGCAGGGCTGGGGTGGGGAGGGGCAGAAGGAAAGAGAGAATCTTAAGCGGGCTCCATCCCCAGCCCGGAGCCCAACTTGGGGCTCCATCTCACCACCCTGCGATTATGATCTGAGCCGAAATCAAGTTGGATACTTAATCGACTGAGACACCCAGGCCGCCCTAAAATCTTTCTGATGCATCCCCTAAATAATAACTGAGTTACAAAGCCACAAAGAGGAGAGAATTTATTTAAAAAATGTTGGTGGCCTCCTTTTAGAAATAATTCAGGAACAAGTAAATAAAAAGCCTTATTTCATCCACCTAATTGGATAAATCTCTCAATAGATCCTTCCATGACGCCAGTAACAAAAAACAATCTTCCATTTAATTTTTCAATGTGAAAAATAGTTTCTAAACAATACAGACCTTAAGAAATCATTTTAACTTCAATCTAGCTTTAAAAAGAAAAAATGTTACATTACTTCATGGTTTTGCAAATTCTTCTTAGAACACAGTCATAAATTAAAAGAAGAGATTTTCATGGGTGGCAATACAAACATTTTAAAGGAAGAATAGTGGGCCTATGTGTTCATTTCTTTATTACCTGACTTGCATGTGGATGATTCCCATTGTCTGCATGGGATAAGCTACTTCATTTTTTTTTAAAGATTTTATTTATTTATTTAATTGACAGAGAGAGAGGGACAGCATGAGAGGGAACACAAACAGGGGGAGTGGGAGAGGGAGAAGCAGGCTTCTGGCCAAGCAGGGAGCCCGATGCGGGGCTCGATCCCAGGACCCTGGCATCATGACCTGAGCCAAAGGCAGTCGTTTAACCAACTGAGCCACTCAGGCGCCCCTAAGCTACTTCATTTTTATATCACATATAGAATTGCCAAATTACAAGGCTAAATAGCATGTGCATCCAAGTCTCTCACCTTGTAGATGAGAGAAGTGAGACACAGGGAGGTCCTGGGGCACACCCAATGTCAAAGAGCTAATTAGCCTCAGAGTCAGAAACAGAACCCACATCTCCTGACTCCCCAGAATGTATGCTATCATTCTCACAGTTTATAAAGCCTCTTTTATTACCAGTTTCCATGAGTTTTCATTAGACATATGAAAATTATAATGGTATTATTTCTAACAAATGTTTTCTCCTCGTAGTTACACATTCAATGTATACATGTGTAACATCAGAATATATATACTTTGTCAATGCCTGTCCCCGTGGGTCCTTAAAAGATCACAATTATTGTAGGGGAGGGGGGAAAGAGTCCAGGTGTAGGACTCAGATGGGATGCAGTGTTCGAGCCCCAATTCTGTTGTGTATAAGATAGTAAAGTTGGTTAAGTTGTTTGATCTCCATAAGACTTTGAGACTCATCTAAAAATGGAACAATTAATGCCTACTTTAGTAACATTAATGCAAAGACCCTAAGATAGTATCTGGTTTTGGAGGCGCTGAGGAGAGAATTTCTTTTGACATTTGAAATCTACCGTATTTCCGGGCTGTCTAAATTTATTAATTCATTCATTCATAAAATACTTATTAGGCACCTTCTGTAACTAAACATTGTTCTAGATGCTGGAGATAAAAATAGTGAACCAGATGGACCATACCCTGGGGGCACCAGCCAGGATCTCTGAGGGGACACACAAGGAAGCTGGTTTTACATGTGTTAGAAACAGTGCAAAATGGACTCAGCTGCTACTAAGGGAATCACTGCTGCAAGAGTAAAGAAACTGCTGGGATGATGCTCTCCAAATCAGAAGGCAAGCAGAAAGCAAGTCCTTCTCCCGCCTCCGACCTCCAGGCTCCCTCTAGTGCCCCCTACCGACAGAGTCTTGCAGAGCGCCAGCTAGCAAAGCAGAAATGGGGTTTGCAGCCCGGACATGACAAAGCAAAGATCAAGGGTAGGTTTGGATCTTAAAGACAGTGTTTGAATAACTGACACAGATACATCGTGAGGAAGCTGATCAGTTGTCTTCCTTTAATCACAGGGTAAGGTGACTGGGCCTCGGTCTTTCTCTGCAAACTTGAAAAGAACACTTGCCATCTACTGCTTAGAATCCTAAACCTCGGGGCGCCTGTGTGGCTCAGTCGTTAAGCAGCTGCCTTCGGCTCAGGTCATGATCCCAGGGTCCTGGGATCAAGCCCCGCATCGGGCTCCCTGCTGGGCGGAGAGCCTGCTTCTCCCTCTCCCTCTGTCTGCTGCTCTGCCTACTTGTGCTCTCTCTCTCTGTGTTAAACAAAATAAAATAAAAATCTTTAAAAAAAAAAAAAGAATTCTAAACCTCAGGTTGTGAAACCAGTTACTCAAAACAGTGCACACCTGTGTGATTTCTTTTATATCTTCCAAAGAAACATCTCTCTATGAGTTCGTTTATTTCAAAGTATTTTAATATTGCAATAAATTTAATCAAATGACATGTGGAAAAGGGGGAGGAAAGTGAAGAATTCAGAAGGTAAGAGAGACCTACAGGGAAGGAACTGGAAAAGAAATTTTGTTAAATGACAACCGAGAAAAACTTTGGCAGGAGAACTGAAGTCCCCATGGAGAATTATGGAGAATTTTTCTTCAGTTTTACCAAGTGGTGCAAACACTAGTCTAATCCATCCCCCTACAAAATCTACAATAAAATTTGCATCCCTCACAAGTGTTTGTGAACTTGGACTTTGGTGGTAGTAGTAGTAGTAATATATACATTGGCACAAAAGACAAAAAGGATACAAGAGCACGTTGTAATAATTATGTCATCCTTACATCCCTATCTCCCGACTGATAAAGAATAAGTATGATGGCAGATGTATTGGGGCTTATTTTCAGAAAACAAAATCCATCTAATTGGCACAAGGAGAATCAGTCTAGATATTATGTGCTGTACCAGATCCACTAAGAGAGTGAACAAAATGGATCCTAGGCTGAGTTTCCAGGAACACCTACTAAAACTTCAATCTAGAATTAGGCCCACCAATGGAGCAGCTGCCTCACAGAGTCAGCAAGTCACTAACTGCTTAATGCCCCACATTGGTCACAACCTACACCAGACTGTACGGCCAGACCATGGCACCTCTGCTGAAATCGCTGCAGAAAAACCAAATGTGCGCTCCTCTGTGCTCATCAGCAGAGGTGGTGAACAGTAGGCTCTAAAAGCAGTATTCCACTTTTCCTTCTACATAATAAATTTCAAATTGAACTGCAACTGCAGGAGAATCTATGCAATGCAGCCTTTAGCCCACTTTTGGAAAAGATTGGAATGGGAGTTGAGTCGAGCCTCTCCACAGGACTGCCTCAGTAGAATTCCTCTACACGAGAGAAAAACATATAAAAGTCTCTAGAAATAAAAATCATATGGTACTAGCAAAATTTTAGAAAAGTGGGGCAAAGGACAAAAATCAGAATCCAAAAAGACACTCATTGATATGTGAACATTTGCTGATATGAACATATTTAGTAAAAGATAAATATGGCATTTCAAAGTGATGGAGAAAATATAAGCTACTCAATTAACTGGGTATTGGAACACCTGGTTAACCATTTACACAACTATAAAGCTACATCCTTTAGACACCACACAGAAAGAAAAAATTCAGATGCATTAAAGAGCTAAGTGTTAAAGAGTATAACTATAGAAGTGTAAGAATCAATTATAAAATAATATCTGTATTGTCTTGGAATGGAAAATCTCTCTTAAGCGCGCTACAAACTCAGAAATCATAAAAGGGAAAAAAGCCTGACACATTTTGACTCCATAACATTTAAAACTTCTATATCCCAAAGCCCACCATATTAAATTAAGATGAGCAATATCCTGGGAGAAAAAAATTACGACGTACACAAGATTAATAACCAGAATGTGTCAGAAGTACATACAAATCAGAGAAGCTAAACAAGTGAAGGAAAAATTTACCAAGGATATATGCAGGGAATTCTCAAAGAAACACAAATAGTCAATAAATATATTAAAAGACATTCAACTTCACTAGTAAGCAGGGAATGCAAATTTTAAAAATGATACACCATGTCCATCTATACAGTAACAATAATTCAAAAGATTAAAAATATTTATATCGAGAATGCCTACTCTTACTACTCTATTGAACATTGTTCTGGAGGGTCGAGCCTGTGTGAAACAGCAAAAATGATGAAACAAAAGAAGATTGGAAATGAGGAAATAAAACTGTCTGCAAGGCAAGTCCCAAAGATTTACAAAAATGCTGACAGAATTATAAGTGGGTTTAACAAAGCTGCAAAATGCAAGGTCAGTATACAAAAGTCAATTGCATCTCTGTAAGTTAGCAATGAAAAATTGAAAATTGAAATCTTAAATAAAAAGTTGCCATTTAAAATAGCATCAAAAATCACAAAGTACTTAAGGATAAGTCTACCAATACATGTGTACAATTTGTATGCAAAAACTACAAAACAATGATAAGAGAGATCAAAAAAGACCTAAATAAATAGATGTTCTGTTTTCATAGATGGGAAGACTTGGTATTGTCAAACTATTAATTCTTCCCAATATGATCTATCAATTCAATGCAATCCCAATAAAAATTTCAGCCTGTTTATGGAAATTGACTAGTAGACTATTTATATTTATATAGAAAAGTAAAGGACTTGGAATAGCCAAAATAATTTTGGAGAAACAAAGTTAGAGGATTCACACTACCTGATTTCAAGACATCCTACAAAACTACAAGAATCAAGAGAGTATGGTATTGGCATAACAAAAGACATATAGATTCAGAGAACAGAAGAAAGTCCAGAAATGAACTTATACATATATGGCCAATTGTTTTTTTGACAAAGGTACCAGAGTAATACAATGGAGAAAGGACAGTCTTTTCAATAAATGGTGCTGGAACAATGGGTTCTCCATGTGTGAAAATATAAGCCTTAACATACACCTTATAAAAAAAATTAACTCAAAATGGATCATACACCTAAATGTAAAACTAAAACCATAAAACTTCTGTAAGAAAACATAGAAAAAAATTATTTGCAATCTTGGGTTAGACAAAGATTTCTTAGGTATTACACAAAAATCACAAGCTGTATAAGAAAAAAAAACCAATAAACTGGACTTCAACAAAATTAAGAACTAGTGTTCTTTGAAAAACATTACTAAAGTAAAAGAAAAGACAAACTACAGACTGGAAATAAATATTCACAAAACACACATGTGATAAAAGACTTGTATCCAAAATATATAAAGAGCTCTTTCAATTCAATAATTAAAAAAAAGTCAATTTTTTAACATCATTAAACTAAACATCATTAAAACATCTAAACATTATTAAAAATTAGAGAAGCACAAATTAAAGCCACAATGAGATCCTACTACATGCCTACTAGAAAAGCTAAGATTTTTTTAAAAAGAAAAAGAGGGGCACCTGGGTGGCTCAGTCAGTTAAGCATCCAACTCTTGATTTTGGCTCAAGGTCATGATCTCAGGGTCATGATGTCAAGCTCCATGTCAGGTTCCATGCTCAGCGTGGAGTCTGCTTGAGATTCTCTTTCTCCTTCTCCCTCTGCCCCTCCCCCTGTTCACACACTCTCTCTCTCAAATAAATAAATAAAATTAAAATCTTTAAAAAAATAAAAAATAATTGGGGCTCCTGGGTGGCTCAGTTGGTTAAGCGACTGCCTTCGGCTCAGGTTGTGATCCTGGAGTCCCGGGATCGAGCCCCGCATCGGGCTCCCTGCTCAGCAGGGAGTCTGCTTCTCCCTCTGCCCTCTTCCCTCTCGTGCTCTCTGTCTCTCATTCTCTCTCTCTCAAATAAATAAATAAATAAAAATAAATAAAAAAAATAAAATCTAAAAAAATAAAAAATAATAAAAGAAAAATAGGAAAAGAAAAAGAAAGAAAGAAACCTGACAAACCCAGTGCTACTTCTGATGTGGAATAATTGGTACTCTCAAACATTGCTGGTGGTAATGCAAAATGGTACAGCCATTTTGGAAAACATTTTCTTTCTTTCTTTTTTTAAAGATTTTATTTATTTATTTATTTGAGAGAGAATATGAGAAAGAGAGTGAACATGAGACGGGGGCAGGGGGGAGGGTAGGGCAGAAGGAGAGAGAGAAGCAGACTCCCCGCTGAGCAGGGAGCCAGAATTGGGGCTCAATCCCAGGACCCCGAGATCATGACCTGAGCCGAAGGCAGACACTTAACCAACTGAGCCACCAGGCGCCCGGAAAATATTTTCATATTTCTTTTAAAGTTAACCATACATGAATACTACCCAGAGACCCTACTTCTAGATATTTAATTAAGAGAAATGAAAATATATGTCCACAGAAAGAACTATATGTGAATGGCTATAGTAGCTTTGTTCATAATTGTCAAAAAACTAGAAACAACCTAAATGGTCAGCAGGCAAATGGATAAACAAATTATTGTATATCCATACAATGTAATGCTATCTAGTAATAAAAGACTGAACTACTGATAAACAACACAAATGAATCTCAAAAGCATTATGCTAAGTGAAAGAAGCCATTACATAGTGTAATTTACATCACATTCTAGAAAAGGCAAAACTATAGATCGCATCAATGGCTGCCAAAGGCTGAGGGTTGGGGGGAAGAGATTGACTACAAAGGGACATGAAGAAACTGCTGGGAGTGAGCTGTGGTCTTGGTTACACGATTTTGTATGCCTTTGACAAAGACCATCAATGCACACCTAAAAAGGGTGAGTTTACTACCTATAAATTAGACTTCTGTAAACCTGACCTAAAAAAATCCATAGGGGGGCGCCTGGGTGGCTCAGTTGGTTAGGTGTCTGCCTTGGGCTCAGGTCATGATCTCGGGGTCCTGGGATCGAGCCCCGCATCGGGCTCCCCGCTCAGCTCACTCTACCAGTGAAATGGCCACTCGCCATCAATGGGCAAACAGAGGCACACTTTTTCACCACCCCTGTACTTTCTGTGGGAGTCCTGGGTAGATAAACTTGTCAGTTGGCACAGTTTTATATCATAGGTCTGAAGACTTTCTGAAGGGTCAGCTAGTCTCAGCAGTTCCCTCAGTATCGTGGTTACACTGACCCAAAACACCAGCCTCCATTTCAGCAGGCACTTGATACTGTATAGTGATAGGAACAGTGACATTATTAAGTGATCAGGCTTCTAAATCTGAGAAACATCACATGGCCCCACATCACCCTGCTTTTAAAATGCAACATTAATGTGTTAAGGTCAATGCAAGGTATCCATTTACTGACCTTTAAATTGAAGTCTAAAAGGAGGTTACAGTTTGGAAATAAATTGAGAATAATTGTTTTTTATGGATATTTTACTTCCTTTGAAGTAGCAAATAATGCAAAAAGATCATAAAAAAGGTCCCTCTTATTTTTTTTCATGCTCCAAGGCTTAGAAACATTTTCAGTTTGTGTCATAATGGGTGGCATTAAAATACAGGCAAGAAATATGACAGACATTTTCTGTGACCACCATTGGAGTTCATGGTGAGCCATCCATAAATGATTCACCCCATCTTCTCTGCAGAATTACCATATGTTATCCCTATGTTGTCCAGTCCAGCAGGCAAATACAGGAACAAAATACTGATATGGGACAACAGCACCAAATATCCATTTTTACTGATTAAACCACAAAAATTATTTGAGCCCCTGTCACGTGCCAGTGCTGAATGGGAACATTTCTTCCCTACTCCTGACTCCTTTTGTATTGAGGAAGTTCAACTAGAGTAACATCCTTGGCATCTCTCCACTACTTACTCACTCCTGAGAGGAAATAGTGACATGGCTGAGCTCAGATACCTTATCTATCATTTTCTTTGGAAGTGAGATGCCCCTAGGGTGTGGGAATTTTTCCTTGTTTTCCCATGACCCCAGTCTTATCTAGGGAGTTCCTCATTGGGGGGCGGGGAGAGGGTTGCCTCAGTCCTGCATTGCCATTGGCTAGAGGGGTCAGTCCACTTAATTTTGGGGATCAGATTTAGGAAACCCGCTTGACTCACAATAAGTTCATCCTCAATTCCGTGTTTATCCTAATAAAGATGGCATTTGGCCTCCCATTTGCTACTGTTTTAACTTATATTTTAATTTGTTATAAAACCAGAAAGGAGGATATAATTTGTTTGGTGCATTCTCGATGACTGCAACATTTCATGAACTGGGAAATGAAAATGCCCACACTAAAATTTAAGCAAAAGTATGGAATCAGGGAGGGCAATATACTCATGCAGAGAGGCTTTTGATAGAGTCAGGAAATTATGGTTGTGAGCCTTGAACTTTAGAGGGTAGGCAAGGGATTTTTATCTGAGTGCTTTAAAGAAGTTTATATTAAGGGGCACCTGGGTGGCTCAGTTGGTTAAGTGGCTGCCTTCGGCTCAGGTCATGATCCCAGGGTCCTGGGATGGAGCCCCGCATCAGGCTCCCTGCTCCACGGGAAGCTGGCTTCTCCCTCTCCCACTCCCCCTGCTTGTATTCCTTCTCTTATTGTCTCTCTCTGTCAAATAAATAAATAAAATCTTTAAAAAAAAAAAAAAAAGGAGTTTATATTAACCCCACGCTAGCTGCTGTGGCCCAGGCCAGCGGATGGAAGGCTCTAAACTGGCAGGATGCCCTGCTGACCTTGGCGGCTGACTACTGTGTATGGTGGCTTTGTCCCCAGGCTAAAGACTGTTTCTCCAGAGGCAAGTCATCTCAGATTCTGCAACGGGGTTTTAAGTACCCTTTAGCATGGCATTTAGTACAGAGCAGGGCCATGTTTGAGAAAGGGTTCATACAGCCACAAGAACAAACTATAATAGAATACAATCTGATGCCAGTGATGCTTAGGAACTTTAAAAATGAACAAAAACTTATAATGTGTAGTTCCGTCCGTATCTTGATTACACCGACACATGGAACGCTAGCTTCCCAGTGTAGCAGCCACCCAAGTAATATTCCTAAGGCATTTATTGAGCATCTATCCTGAGTCAGACACTCTACCGAGACCAAGAAATACAGAGGTTAGCAGTCCAGGTGTGGAGGTGTGCTACCAAGTGTGTGTGTGGAGTGCTACAAAGCACTGAGAAGTTCCCTGATGCCAACTTAGAGGAGAGAGCCTGCTCAGAAAGCTCCCCCAGAGAAGTGATATGTTACCTGAAGCTTCATGGGCTGGAGAAAGATAGCTGGCAAAAGAAGAGACAGAGAAGGAAGGAATATTTGGAAAGAAGGAGTCACCTTTCCTCAGAGGGGATGAATTCAGGAAGTGTAAATAATCTAGCTAGAGGGAAGGGAAGTCCCAAAAGGTCAAGGAAGAAAGAGTTTCAGAAGACAGAAATAAATGGGGAACAAGAACATAACGGTGAAGGATTTTAGCCAGAAAGTGATGGAATTAAATACACATTTTAGAGGACTCTTGCTGCAGAGAGAAACAGGGTAAGAGGGACAAAAAGTGCTCAGGCCACAAGTGTGTGATGGATGGGGTGAATAAAGAGGAAAGCACTGATCTGAGAGTCATAATGAGTTTGCCACTGACAGGAATTGGTGGATAATTGTACTGTATGTGGGACTTAGAAGGGGGATGGAGGAGGCAGTTGAAGGAAAAGAAAATGATCCCCAAGTTTCTGATTTCAGGAACTCTGTGGCCCAGAAGTGCCACTGACTCTCAAAGGAATTAGAACAGGGCGCACTGCCCCCACTGGAGTCTTAAATGCTCAGGGCATAGGGTGGGGACTAAGTGGACATCGGAGCCAACTAGCTAATAATAATATTACTATTAGTGAACAGTTCATAAAGTAACTTGTAGAACTAGCTGCTATAATCTGAATGTTTGTGACCCTCTCAAACTTCATAGGTTGAAATCCTAATCCCCAAGGTGATGGTACCAGGAGATGGGCCTTTGGGAGGTGATTAACTCATTAGGGATTAGTGCCTTTATAAAAGTGGCCCCAGAGAGATCCCTTCCACCAGGTAGAAGCAGACCTTCACCAGATACCGAATCTGCCAGTGCCATGATCCTGGGACTTCCCAGCCTCCAGAACTAGGAGAAAGAAATGGTTTTTGTTTATAAGCCACCCAGTCTGTGGCATTTTGTACAGTACCCTGACCAAACTAAGACACCAACAGTTATTGAGTGTTTACCATATGCCAGGCTTTATGCTTTGAGAAATAAAATAACTTACCTCGGATTAAACAGCAAGAAAGTGTACTATTGGTCCCAAGCCATTGTTACTCTAAACTCTTTGCTTTTAGTCATTTTGCTCTTCCATGTCCAACCAGTTCTGAGACTAGGGCACTAAAGTAAATCATGGTGTCTTTGTCTTCCCCAAGCAAGGCCTTCACTGATGAGGCTGGCTACTCTGTCAGTCTGATTAACACTGTGGGAAGACTTACTATGAAACTGAAGTTGATAGAGAAGACGAAAACAAAAACCTAAAAACAACTAATAAGAAAGTAGTAATTTGTACTTGGCCTGAGAAACCCTTATGCTTGACCTGTAAATCAATAGACTCCAGCCCAAAAAAGTAGGGCACCATGGAGAGAAGATTCAAAGAGAAAGGTAGAAATCAAGTTTGGTGTCTTGGGGGAAGAGGAAAAAAGGCATCTGCTTGTTAGGCTGTAATTCTAAATTCTTTGTGTATCATCAGATGTATAAGTAACACAAAGAGATGATGTCACACATCATTTATACTAAGCGATGGTTCCATGTTGGCCCCCTTGTCTTAAGAAAACAGGAACAACGTCTGCATCTACTTTCATTCTCCTAATATCACCTAGAATACGGCTCTCTTCCCCAGCACACATGTGAAAGAATGACTATACAAAATAAAGGAAAGGAGAAAACGTATGTGTTTACTCAGAGATATGTCAACTTTAAAATGGGAAAGAAGAAACAGGAAATTTTTCGTTCATGTTTTTCAATTACTAGGGAGCTCTGGCATCCAGTCTGAGAAAATAATTTTCTACCCAGGTGGCTTTATCAGCTTAAATGATTCCCTTATTAATTAGAATTTCAAAAGGCAGTAAAAGCCAGTACAAAATAATGGGATTATTTGGGGAATTGATGCTAAGTGCTTAAATTGTAGCCTTCTAATGTGTCCCCCTTTTCTTTTGAATATGCACTTTAAAGTGCAACTGTCAAATGTCTAAATTATATCAGGAAACTGGATGTGACAGTGTCCAACTAACCACAAATTGTTGGGAGCTCTGCTCTTGGTCCAAGCCATCATGATCTCTTGCCCAGATGACAGTAATCACTCCTAAATAGGTCTCCCGGCTCTCAAAGATATCCCCCTACAGTCTTCTCCCCACAAAGCAGCCCATTCATTTTCATTGCTGCATAATATCCCTCTGTGTGAGTATATCTTGATTTATTTATCCATTCTACTGTTGATGGGCAATTGGGTGGTTTCTTGCTTGGGTAATCACAACTACCCAATTTATCTTTTTGGTAAGCATACAGACGTCATTTCATGTATACTCCTGGGAATGAATTTGCTGGGTCATAGGGTATGTATATATTCAGTTTCAGTAGATGTTGCAGATAGTTTTCTAAAGTGGTAATTAACATTGTGTTTTTGTTTTGCTCTACCCTTCTCCTTATTCCATTCAGCCTTTTACATATCTTGTTTTCCCCTTACATTTTTCTTTCAATGTTTAACAATAAATAAAAATTTTTAAAAATTATTCTGAAAAAGTAAAAATTCTTCATAAATGAGGCTATTCAAAACAATATGTTCCAAACTCCAAAGGCATTTCCATGAGGCACTCCAAAGTATTCTGAGTGATGGTGCATTGTTGGGAAAATGGGCAACCACATACCACATCATTTGTAGCAAACACATGAAACAGCCCTGGAATGTTTATTGATACAATCAGTCATATGACAGTGATATCTTATGAGGAATTTGGGAAAATTTTTTCCATTGCTTCACCCCATTAGCAAAACTCACTATGATCATTATCCTAAAGCATCTAAAACCTCCGTTGTCCAAGAGGTTTTATATATATATATAATACGTATTAGATAGATATATATATACATATTATATATATATAATTATTATTATATTTTATTATATTATTATAATTATTATTATATAGATTATATATATAATCTAATACATATTATATATATATATCTCAAGATGACACAGGTTTAAGTCAGATTTACTTTGATTATATGGATTTGAACATTTTCTTTCTTTGCCCCTGCTGTCCTTGTCCTGACCAGTTTGGCTCTTACTTCCAGTGTTTCCTCCTCAGTGGAGGCTTTGTCCTTGAGAAGGACTCTTGTTTCATAGTTTCAAGAGTTCCTAGGTTCCAGACCCCAGACTAGCCACCATCAGACCTTCCCATGGTCTGTTTACATTCATCCATGAATTAGAGCCTGCAAAGTACTCTTCCAGCTTGCACTAAAGATGGCATCTTAAAGCAAAATGAACTTGGATCACTGTATGAGTCAGGGTACCAGCAGGAAACGCTGATACACTCAGAAGAGAAGAGAGTTTAAAGTACAAAACAAACAAACATAGGGTGAAAAGAGAGAGAAGAAAAACCAAGAAACAGATTTTTAACTCTAGAGAACAAACTGATGATTACCAGAGGGGAGGTGGGTGGGGAGATGAGTTAAACAGGTGATGGGGATTAAGGAGGGCATGTGTGATGAGCACCAGGTGTTGTATGGATGTGTCGAATCATTAAATTGTACCCCTGAAACTAATATTACACTGTATGTTAACTAGCTGGAATTTAAATAAAAATTTAAAAGAAAAAAAATAAAGGACTATTGACATGAGTGGGCAAAGTTAAAGGATCTAACAAAGGATGGGTGAACCCCCCCGGGACTAGGAACAATGGAAAGTTGTTCTTACACTGAGGTCTGAAAGAAAAAGGGGCTAAATCAGCAAAGTGACACCTGGTGAGAATTGTAGTCTTAGAGAGGGGCCACAGAAGAAGAACGAGCCATGGCTGAAACAGCAAAGACCCTGACCTCTCCTCCCCTCATTGTCTCCCATTGGTGCCTCTCATTGGCAAAAACTCGCTGGAAGCCACAGGACAAGGGAGTTTATGTGAAGCAGACTACAGGAACAGAGCAGAGTGGGCAAGGCAGCGCATGGGTGTGGTGGGACAAATACACATGATCCAGCAGCATCCCTGAATCATCGCCTGGAAGGGGGCCGTCCAGGAAAGCAGTCTGACCAATAACACAGACATTAGTCTCAGTATGTGTAAAGTATTAACCCGTGAAACCACTAAGATTTAGGGGTTGTTGGTGGTACAGTTAACCTACCCTAACTACTGTATCTGGCGTATTTACATTTTCACATTATGTCTTTTGTATCTGAATTGTTTTTCCAAAACTATCAGGAGAAATGTGTAACTAACCTCTCAAAATGGAAATGAGTAAATTTCACAAAGATTTTTCACATAAATTGTTAATAATTCTATCTTGAGATTATAAATAATTACTCTGCCTTTAGATGTTCCAAACAGCTGCTTTACAATGACAGCTCAAAGGGAGAGAAATTGTAGGGGGGATAAAACAGCATTTCTTCAAAAATGAGACTATAAGAAGGAGAAAATACCATGGGAAAATAGTCAAGTGAATACCATAGAAAAGTTCTTTTCAAGACCACCCACTCACATTTCAACTCACCTCCTTCCTTTCAGCATTGCTTTCCCTTCTCTTCCCCAGTGAAGTGCCTATTGCACTCAAACTGGCCCCTACTATTTAGAAACCCATCAGCTTTCCCCCAATAGCCTCTTTCCACCTCCTCTATCCATTCTATGCTCCAGGCCTCCTCAGTTTACCTGGAAACATCACTCCTGGGCCTTGTTACATGAGTGGTTAGCCATCAATGCTCCCGAGACCACAGCTTGATCACATGATAGGATAATTGTCAGTTTATTACCTTTCATCCCAAATGATGGCAAGTACTGGAAGTGGAGGACAATCCCTTGTCTTTGTACATCTTCTATGCCTAACTCTAAGTCTGATGTACACCATCCCTTCAGTAATGGATGGATGGATGGATGGATGGATGGATGGATGGATGGATGAAGTACTATCAGAGCATTAGAGAAAAAAGGGAATAGTAAGAACAACATGAAATCAGGAAAATAGAAGGTAAGTTCCCGGAATTGCAAGCATCCAGTTGGATTGTTATAAGGATGTTGGTAGGAAGGTGGCAGGTGACAAATGTTGAAAATAGAAGATGAAAAACAGTTCATAGGGCCTTGAATGTCTGGCTAAGGCAGCTGGACTCACCCCTCAGAGAGTTGAGGAACCACAGGAACTGATGAACAGGGAAGAAATGAGATCAGATTTGTGTTTTAAGGCAATTAATCTGGCTGTTGGAATATCCTTTCCTTTTTGATAATATATTCACTTTCTATCAAGACTTTTCTTTGTCTTAACTCAAACAAATCAATCTTATGTTGTGGGTTTGAGCAGCCCCGATAAACATTTCTTTTTCCAAAACAGCTCACACCTGCTGTCTAGGTCAGTCTTGAGTGAAGTGTTGTTTTGCAATTTTTTTCTTTCAAACAATTAGTCTTTATGCTACTTCTCAAGCCACCAACTGCATTATTTTGATGCAACACCCTGAAATTAATTCTGAACTGCTCCCCAAGGCCCAGCATGTGGTTACCAGCAAATGCTCGCCCACAGCAGGGAGAGTCACGAGAGATTTCTATATGAGATTCTCTTATACGACAACATTTGCTGATAGAAATTCCAGTCATATTTTTTACTAGAAATAATTTTTAATGGCACATTCGAATGAAATCTTGCCATTTGCAATAACACGGATAGAGCTAGAGAGTATAATGCTAAGCAAAATAAGTCAATCGGAGAAAGACAAATACCATATGATTTCACTCATATGTGGAATTTAAGAAACAAAACACATGAGCAAAGAGGGAAGAAAGAGGAAAACCAAGAAATAGACAACTATAGAGAACAAAATGATGGCTACCAGAGTTAGTGGGGAGGAAGGGTGAAATAGGTGATGGGGATTAAGGAGTGCACTTGTCGTGATGAGCACCAGCTGATGTATGGAAGTGTTGAATCACTAAAATGTACACCTAAAACTAATATTACACTGCATGTTAACTAAATGGAAATTTAATTAAATAAATAGATACATAAATACATAACACATTTACTCAAGGAGAAAAATTATCTTTCAATGTTATAAGACCATTTTAATACTTACAAGTAATTGGGGCGCCTGGGTGGCTCAGTCGTTAAGCGTCTGCCTTCGGCTCAGGTCATGATCCCAGGGTCCTGGGATCGAGCCCCGCGTTGGGCTCCCTGCTCCACGGGAAGCCTGCTTCTCCTCTCCCACTCCCCCTGCTTGTGTTCCTTCTCTCGCTGTGTCTCCCTCTGTCAAATAAATAAATAAAATCTTAAAAAAAAATACTTGACAAGTAATTGAATAGATCAATATTAAAAATTAGACCACCATCCTTTGACAATCACATATTATTTAATTTATCTGCCATAAGCCAGTCTTTGTAACAATGCATGTGGACCAAATCAACAAGTGATAACTTCAGACCATTTTAGATAAAAGTTGTATCTTAAAATTATAATGTTTTACAAGTAAACATTAAAGTTCAACATGCAAATTCAGTTGATACTTTGTTTTTAATAAACTAGAGAAATTTATTTTCTCTAGTTTCCCAAACCTATTGCTGATCAGAAAAATAAATAATTACAAAGAACACAAGTCCAATACAACAGTATTACGGAGCCATTTGGTATGAAAGGAGATAATGAAGGCTTTGATATTGCCCAGATGGACTTCTGGACTTACCTTTTTAGATACCTTATATTCGGTAATCAACACTTCAGAAAAGAAATGGATTACTCTGAGATTGAAATATTTCGAATATAAAAGTAAGGCAAATCACTAGACTTGAATGATCTTTCAGCATTTTTTTTTAAATTCCAAGATGGATCATTGAGAAGACTCAAGTCACATGCATAACTAAACAAGAAATCAGATTCTCATTTTCCTATTGCTTGATACTTTGACAAACCATCCTCTCTTTTCCAAAGTCCATTCCTGGGTCAAGTAGAGGGCAAAGAAAGCAATCTCCCCCCCTCTTCATGCTGTGATATAGTCTCTTCTCCAAGAATCCGAGGGCTGTGATGCAAAGCACTGTAGAAGTTTTGGGAGATGGGTGGGTGAATAGATATTGACCCAGAAAGCACTGGGTACCATTAGCCCTCCAAGAAATGAGCTCGTTTTTGAGATTTGCTGGACCTTGGTGTAAACTTCCTATTTAAATTATAGGAAACTCATCCCCTTCATCTGGTCTGGAATCATCTTTCTTTAAAAATCAATAAATAAATTCCTGACATATCTATCCTGCTAAACTAGTCATCATGGTTTCACTTTCTGCTCCAACAGCCTGTATGAATTTCTCTGCCCAATCTGATTAATTTATATTCACAAGGATTAATAAGTTCTCTTAAAAAGAGAGCTCTTTCTGATCTTGCTGGTTTCCTAAAGTCAAGTATGCACATGGGTATCTGGCTTATTAGCATTTCTACAAATTCTGTTTTTCCACACATTTAATTCATATACACATAAATACATGTAGATCATTTTTAAAGTTTTGTATCTGGAAGAAGATTGAAAATGTAACATTCCAGTTAACTCTGGATGATCAAAGAGTAAATATTTATCATTTAATGTATCCTAAAAAATTTTGCATCCTAATACCTGCTCTAGTTAAACATTTGTTTATTTCGCTTTTGGATATTTGCTATATAATCAACATAACAACTGCTTTGCTGATATCTTAATTCCCCTCATATTTATTTTTTAAGCAGAAAAATGTTTTGAAATTCAAATATTTTACTACTATTATCTAGGAAAATCTGGAGGAGATGGGCCTTGCCTTCCCTCTGGAAGAAATTTTTCTATTCCCATTATGAATTCAAGAAGGAACTGAGCTTTGTTCACATCCTAGTTCCTTCGATATTATCTGTATGCAACGGAGTCCTTTGAAATACAAATTCTCTTACTAAATGCCCTGCTCCAAGGGAAAGTTTATGAGCTATAATTCTTACCTCAGTTGGAGAAAAGCTATCTATTCCATAGAGGCATTAACAAGATGTTTTTTAGTCCCCACAAGGTGACTTTGTTTGATGTAAATTTCTAGACCAGACACCCATGATATAAAAAGAAACATATTCAAGAGCCAGGTTTTTTATCCATCATTTTAGGTTACTTATGCCCTCTACCATACACTCCTCATACCAAAGTATTATGAAATGTTTAAATGAAGTTATTTATAATTTCAGTGGTAACAGGTACTCTAATTCATGCTAAATGGGATCTTAGAGATTTCATATCCCATGCTAGGACCATACTACTAGAACCCAAATCCTAAATATTACCCCAGAGCATGAGGCGGCGGCTGCAGGAGCAACCTGAAAGGAAATGTTGAAACATGTCACCATTGCAGCTTTGAAGGACACATGTAACTCACAACTCTATTCATCCAGAATAGTTTACACTGTGGAATTATTAAGCTAACTGCTCACAGAGGCTGAAGTCAGTTGGATGCTCTATCTATGGTGGGGACTCTTCCACCAACAATTTCGTCGGTGTTCCTTGTTGCCCTCAGCAAAATAATGAAACACTTGGGAGCAAATATACAACACAACAAACCATAGCTGGATGCCAAGATTGCAAATATTTCCACAGATACTTGGAAATTGCCTTTGATGCTCAAGTAAGCAGGGACAAAGGAGATCCAGACGATGAAAAAGACCAGCATTCCAAACGTGATTCTTCTTCCTTCATAGTAATTATCCGGCAATTGGTGAGTGACAAAGGTTGTTAGAAAGCATAGCAAGGCCAGGAAGACATGGATCCCAAGTATAGAGCATAAAAACTCTATAGAACCTTCATCACATTCCAAAATGATCTTTATATGTCAAGATTCTATGTTCTTGTACAATCTTGGGGGCTCCAATACTAAGTAGGCTGGGCATAAGCCAATCTCTACTAGAACAGAGATCAGCACAATGATTTTTTGATAAAGGGAGTGGATGGATATAAGTCAGGTTTTGGATTTAGAAATTGTGAAGGCTAAAAACAGTGAAATTGTTTTTCCAAGACTGTAAGACGGGCAAAGAGAAAAACCCATTGCCAAAGTGACCTGGCCGGTCATGCAAGACCAGTTGTATGGCTTGCCAATGAAAAGCATGGAAGATAGCAGTATGATGACAAGAGAAAGCTGAATGAGAAAGCTCAGCTCCTGGTCATTGGCGTTCACAAGCGGAGTATGCCTGTATATCACGTACACAACTGTGACTGCCAAGACCACAAGCACCCCAACGACAGTGAGAATGACAAGCACGAATCCCAGGGCCTCATCGTAGGCAAGGAACTCCACCTATTTCAGCACACACTTGCTCTTTTATGCATTTGACCAATAGTCTTCATCACATTGTTCACACTCCCTTTGACCTAATGAACAAAGAACAGTGGATTGACTGCAAGAAAATCAATTGTCCCCTTCAGCTGTGAATAGCTCAGAACAGCCGAAGACCTAGTGTAGGACTCATTGAGATTCCTTTATACAGAATATACAATATCTAAAAAAAAAAAAAGAAGAGAAAAAAGCAGCAATACAATGGTCTTAGAGTGTGCAACTAATACTAAAGGTTGAGAATTATTTTCAGTTGTAGGAATTCAGTCTGGCTTCTTGGTTTCTGCCTTTCCTGTATGGGCCTTTTCTGGTAAGATGCCTCTTTCTCTTCCAATTATCCAATTGAGAAGGGAGGTGTCTAGTCTATCCTCATAAACCAGAGAATAATCCACAAACAGTTTCGAATGTACGAGAAAATTAAAGCTACTAAGGTGAATCAAGAGGATTGTGATAAGGTTGATTAAAATACAAGTGTTTTTTTTTAGATTTTTATTTATTTATTTGAGAGAGAGAGAGATCACAAGCAGGAGGGAGGGGTAGAGGGAGAAGCAGACTCCCCGCTGAGCAAGGAGCCTGATGCAGGAACCCTGGATCCCAGGGCCCTGGGATCGTGACCTGAGCCGAAGGCAGATGCTTAGCTGACTGAGCCACCCAGGCATCCAAAATGCAAGTATTTTCAACCTTCCATTCAACATTACTGCCACCTACTGAGGGGAATTTTGTCTTTCTCAGCTTTCTCCTCCCCATCCTCCAGATCCAGATTCAGAGAATAGGCAGAGATGGACTGAGAATAAGAAGGGAAACAAAAATAGCAACCATGTTAACTAAAGTTGAGAAAAATTTGGGAACCTTCAGCTGGGCAGATTCTCTAAGGGAGAATATTACAATGTAAGAAAAAACTATTTGAGATGCATTCATGGTAAATTATCAAGTGGATCTCTTTAATGTTCTCTGAAAGGTGCTAGGGAAGATCGGAATTCCCTTCCAATCACTTCGGACTGCCGGACTGGACTTCTCTTGACATAACTCAGTGCAGAGACTGGGTCACTTGGGGTTCAGGCAGGTGTTCAGGTTACCTATTTTCCAATTGGGGAAAATTTTACATTTTTAAAAATCCTCCTTGAAATAAATTGTTATTAAGGGCCTTTTGGTAAAGGACAAGGACAACTTGTATTATCTTTAAAGATAGAGATAAGCAGAAATAAAAGTACACCTGATCCAACATGCTTCATAAGGCTAAGCAAACCAAATCTCACTGAAATCCTGGTCATGAAGAGCAGCAGTGCAGCAGGTTGTAGAGAAGAATTCACAGAGCAGTTGTTACAGAATTCATCTGTAAAATTCATCCTGCAAACCTGAAGTAATTATGGCCTTAAGTCCATTGTCTTTAGGGATAGAATTCTTGATCTTATAATTCCAAATGAGAGATAATACAGTAGAATAGAGAACTGTAATTCACTTATTTTTCCAATTTTTCACTGTTTTTTACATAACTAATGTTTAATCTATTTTAGAAATTGAAATAATTTTGAGTACTTTTTATGAATCCATTTATTCACATTTCACATTTCATTTTTTAAAATTTTTTTCTCTTAAATTCACAGATGCAAATCCTTTTCCCAACTGTAGCAGCTTTAGAACTGAAACCCAATATTATGGTTTTTTTCACACTGCACAGAATATCCAACAGTTTGATGGATTATAATGATTTTTGTTATAAGTTGTTCACACCTATTTATAAAGATGGCTCCCAAAGCCCTCTTCACCAGAGCATGCTTAATCTAGTTGCATTTCAATATCATTGGAAAATATGACCATCTCTACCTGGTTCCCGTGACACGTGTCCATCAGCACATGGGATGCAGTCAAAGCAACATATCGGTTCCCCCTGACGAATCCCCTTCCGTGTCCCAGGATGACATAGATCAGTACACACCAAGTGAGGAAGCTAGCAAAGACAAATAGAATGCATGTAACAAAGCCTTTTGTCTCCACACACACAAAAAAAGTCGAGAGAGTTCACACCTGGATTTCCATGGGTTTTGTGATATCTTGGGAAACCCGGGATAGCTGGACAAGGATAACAAAGAGAATGAATAACACCTGGAGAGCCTAGAGAAGAATTTTGCTGAAGTCAGTCTTGTGGTTGATTCTAGAAATTTAGAGCTCATCTTCAAGTTAGGTCTTTCCAATTTTGGGGCCTCAGACCAGCCTCCATGCCTATGATACTCTGGAGAAGGGACAATTTGATAAATCTGTTCCTGCTTGTTGGGGGGGCAGTGACCCCAAGAATTGTCTTGAAAGCCTGAAAAAGATTTTTTCTCACAAGGTCATCCCAACAGTCTGAAAGTCAAAGATGTGTCATAAAGGCTCAGCAGAAAAGAAAAATAAAAGATCTTTTCCATGGGAAAAATTGGCAGGACAAAAAGGAAATGTGGACAAGGCATAACACTGGAATATTTTCTCACAAAAAAAAGAATTTTGAGAGCTCAATGGTAAATACAGGTCTCCCTTTACATTCTACAGGGATGTGCACTTTGCAACCCAGTACAAATGCAATGTTTGTAAATCAGTTTATATCTTAATGGAAATGAAGATTTCCATTTCCAAATGAAGATTATTTTAAAAGGCGATAAAATGTAGTTTCCATTAAGGAAATATTTATTTTGGAAAGTGAATAATCACATTTATATTTACTTTGGAAATCAGAATTTTCCTATATTGAGTTTTTAGGTTAAATCTGAATTAGATAACAATGAAAAATATTAGAAATCTCTGAGATCAGTTATGGCATGTAACATTACTGAAGTGTGTATTGCTGTACACACCTTCTTCTTACAAGGTGTGTGCATGCGTGACCAAAGAATGAACTGGATTTCCTCTCTCCTGACCCAGTCTTCTGAAAAGAGCTCTCCATGTATCTTTCTTTGAAAATCATCATAAACAATGAGCTGATGCCTCTTTGTTCCATTTCTCAGTATCCCTTCCCTTCTCAACACCAGTAACCTAGCTTCTAACCCACTCACCTCACTAAAATGTTTCCTGCAGTGTCTGCTAGCTTTTCCTCTAGCTACGTTCTCTTTTGTATCTCTTCAATATTTGGCACTCTTAATCAACCCCTCCTTGAAATGCAGGCTCCCTTGTCTTCCACTGGGCCTTTTATTTATTAATTGGTTCTACGTCCTCCACCTTCCTCACCACTGTGGGCATTTTCTTAGGTTTGGTCCTTAATCCTCTGCTTTTATCTCTTGATATAAAGCAGCTCATTCACTCTGTCTTTAAACAGCAGCTCTATTTAAGAACTCCCAAATCTTAATCTCTACCAACCTATCCCACCTGAACTCTAAGTCCATATTCTAAACTTCCAGTATGTCCCTACTTTGAGTATCTCATCTCAAATTCAACATGTCCAAAGCTATCCCCATTAACCCTATTCCTTCTCCCAAATTCCTCATTTCTGTCACAACATCACCATTCTCATCCATAACCTCCAACCTTATCTTGCATTACTTGCCTACGTATTCCCTCTCCTTCACTCAGGCCCATCTGCTCACCAACCTCCAGACTCAGTTTACCAACATGAGTTAAATCATGCCTTATACTGCCCACTAATTATTTAAGGCAGGACACTTCCAAGTCCAGTCTGTCAGCAAATCCACTGGCTTCTAACTGTAAGATATCCAGAATCTGACTATTATGTGCCACTTCCATCACATCTATCTTGGCTCAAGCACCTGAATCATTTTGGATTATTTTATTGGTCTTCTAATTGGTGTCCCTTTTTCTACTCTTGTCCCCCCCCCCGCCCCCACCAGCCCACTCCTTCAGTTTATTTGCAGCATGGCAAACAAATGATCCTTTAAAGATTTTATTTATTTATTTATTTATTTATTGAGAAAGAGATAGCCCGAGCAGGGGGAGGGGCAGAGGCAGAGGGAGAGAGAGAATCTCAAGCAGACTCCAAGCTGAGTCTGGAGCCCAGTGCGGGACTCAATTTCACTACCTTAAGATCATGACCTGAGCCGAAATCAAGAGTTGGTCGCTTAACCGACTGAGCCACCCAGGCACCCCAAGAGATGATCCTTTAAACCCTAAATCAGACTATTATTGTTCTCTCTCAAGGCTCTCTCGTGGCTCCCCTTTTCACTCAGTGTAAAAGCCAAAGTCCTGAAATAGCCAATAAGGCCCTATGTGATCTACCCTCTCTTGCCTTTCTTCCCTCCTCTCTCACTACTCTCCCACTCCCTCACTCTGTCCAGCCACATTGACCTCTTTGCCAGTTCCTCCACATGCCAAGTACGCCCCTGCCTCAGGGCTTAGAAACTGCCATTCCCTCTGCCTGGAATGCTCCTCCCCCAGATGATGCATGGATTCACTTCCCTTTTTGTTCAAATGTCACCCTTCCCTGACCACATTATGTGAAGTTACAACACTCTCCCCATCACTCCCTATCTCAGGCCCTACTACTTTTTTCCCTCCAGCACTATCACCCTTTAAGATAACATATAATTTAGCTATTTGTCTTGTTTATTGCCTATTTCCTCCCACTGAAATGTGAGCTCCATTAGTCAGGGATTTGTTCTGTTTTGTACAGTGACATATCCCCAGTTCCTAGGATGGTGTCTAGCACCAGTAATATTGTGCTCAATAAATATTGGCTCAATTAATTAATTAATTACATTATAAGTGCTGTGAAGGCAGTGTTTTGGGGGTTGTGCGTGTGTGTGTGTTTTACTTCTTTCCCTTTATTTTGTAGTTTGTGAAATAACAGGTTGGTTCCAAAGAATCCTCCAAAGCTGGTTAATTTTGAAATAAGGAGAATATCATTATGAACTTATGGATTTAAAAAATGTGTTTTCTTTTATTGCATTTATTTTCCTATTGATGCTCAAGTTGTCCAATTTTTTTTTAAAGATTTTATTTATTTATTTGACAGAGAGAGACACAGCAAGAGAGGGAACACAAGCAGGGGGAGTGGGAGTGGGAGAAGCATGCTTCCTGCGGAGCAAGGAACCCGATGTGGGGCTCGATCCCAGGACGCTGGGATCATGACCTGAGCCAAAGGCAGACGCTTAATGACTGAGCCACCCAGGCACCCAAGTTGTCCAATTTTTGACCAGGGAAAACTTCTGCTTGGCTCCTGCATTCTTTTTTTTTTTTTTTTTAAGTATAGTTGACAAACAATGTGACATTAGTTTCAGATGTACAACATAGTGATTCCACAAGTCTATATGTAACCCAATGCTCACCGCAAGTGTACCCACCATCTGTCACCATACAACACTACTACAGACGATTGACTGTATTCCCTATGCTGTACCTTTCATCTCCATGACTTATTCATTCCATAGCTGGAAGCCTGTACCTCCCACTCCCCTTCACCCATTTTGTCCATCCTCCCACCCCCGTTCCCTCTGACAATGATCAGTTTGTTCTATTTTTTTGGTTCATTTCTGCTTTTTGTTTGTTTATTTTGTTTTTTAGATTCCATATGTAAGTAAAATCATATGATATTTGTCTTTCTCTCTCTGACTTATTTCACCTAGCATAATACTCTCTAGGTCAATTTATGTGGTTGTAAATGGCAAAATGTCATTCTTTTTTATGGCTGAGTAATACCCCATTATATAGATATACATACCCCTTTTCTTTATCCATTCATCTATGGATGGACACCTGGGTTGCTTCCATATCTTGGCTATTGAAATAATGCTTCAATAAACAGAGGAGCACATATCTTTTTGAATTACTGTTTTTGTTTTTGTTTTCTTTGGGTAAATATCCAGTAGTGGAATTATTGGAGCATATGGTATTTCTATTTTAATATTTTGAAGAAATTCCATACTACTTCCCACAGTGGCTGCACCAATTTACATTCTCACCAACAGTGCACAAGGATTCTTCTTTCCCCAGATCCTCACCAACACTTGTTATTTCTTATCTTTTTGATTCTAATCATTCTGACAGATGTGAAGTGATATTTCACTACAGTTTTCATTTGCATTTCCTTGATGATGAATGATGTTGAGCATCTTTTCATGTGTCTGTTTCCCGTCTATATATGTTTTTGGGGAAAAAAATTCTATTTAAGTCCTCTGCCCATTTTTTGTTGGATTATTTGGTTTTTGGTGTTACGTTGTATAAATTTTGGATATTAATCCCTTATCAGATATGTCATTTGCAATATCTTCTCCTATTTAGTCAGTTGCCTTTTCATTTTGTTGATGGGTTCCTTTGTTGTGCAAAAGCTTTTTATTTTGATGAGGTCCCAATAGTTTATTTTTGCTTTTGTTTCCTTTGTCTGAGGAGACATATCTAGTAAAATGTTGCTAAGATTGATGTCAAAGAAATTACTGTCTATGTTGTCTTCTAGGAGTTTTATGGCTTCAGATCTCACATTTAGGTGTTTAATCAATTTTGAGTTGATTTTTGTATATGGTGTAAGCAAGTGGTCCAGTCTCATTCTTTTGCATATAGCTGTCCAGTTTTCCTAGTACCATTTATTGAAGAGACTGTCTTTTCTCCATTGCATATTCTTGCCTCCTTTGTCATAGATTAATTGACTGTGTAGTGTGGGTTTATTTCTGGGCTTTCTATTCTGTTCCACTGATTCTATGTGTCTATTTTTGTGTCAATACAATACTGTTTTGATTAATACAGCTCTGGAGAATATCTTGAAATCTGGAATTGTAATACCTCCTGCTTTATTCTTCTTTCTAAAGATTGCTTTGGCTATTTAGGGTCTTTTGTGGTTCCATACAAATTTTAGTATTATTTGTTTTAGTTCTAAGAAAAAGGCTGATAGTATTTGGTAGGGATTGCATTGAATCTGTAGGTTGCTTTGGGTAGCATGGATATTTTAATGATATTAATTCTTCCAATCCGTGAGCATGGAATATCTTTCCATTTGTTTGTGTTGTCTTCAATTTTTTTCAACAGTGTTTTATAGTTTTCAGAGTATAGGTCTTTCACCTGCTTGGTTAAGATTACTCCTAGATATTTAATTCTTTTTGATGCAATTGTAAATGGGACTGTTTTCTTACTTCTCTTTCTGCTGCTTTGTTATTCGGGTATAGAAACACAACCAATTTCTGTGTATTAATTTTGTATCCTGCAACTTTACCAAATTCTTTATTAGTTCTAATAGTTTTTATTTTGTTTTGTTTTGTTTTGTTTTGTAGTCCTCAGGGTTTTCTATGATTAGTAGCACAGCATCTGCAAATGGTAACAATTTAACTTCTTACCAGTTTGGATGACTTTTATTTCTTTTTCTTTTCTGATTGTTGTGGCTAGAATTTCCCGGTACTATGCTGAATAAAAGCAATGAGAGTGGACATCCTTGTCTTGTTCCTGATCTTGGAAGGAAAGCTCTCAGTTATTCACCATTGAGTATGATGTTTGCTGTGGGTTTTTCATATAAGGCTTTTATTATATTGAGGTATGTTCCCTCTAAACCCACTTTGTTGAGAGTTTTTATCACAATGAATTTTGAGTTTTGTCAAATGCCATTTCTGCATCTATTGAGATGATCATATGATTTTTATCCTTCATTTTGTTGATGTGGTGTATCATGTTGACTGATTCATGAATATTGAACCATCCTTGCATCCCCAGAATAAATCCCGCTTGATTGTGGGGAGTGATCCTCTTAATGTATTGTTGACCGTGGTTTGCTAATATTTTGTTGAAGATTTTTGCAAGAGATCTCTTAACCTATCCTCACTTTTAAAAATTCTTTTTTCTTTCTTCTTTTTTTTTTTTTTAAGATTTTATTTATTTATTTGACAGAGAGAGACACAGCAAGAGCAGGAACACAAGCAGGGGGAGTGGAAGAGGGAGAAGCAGGCTTCCCGCGGAGCAGGGAGCCCGATGTGGGGCTCAATCCCAGGACTCTGGGATCATGACCTGAGCCAAAGGCAGACACTTAATGACTGAGCCACCCAGGTGCCCCCCTTTTTTCTGTTTTGCTTGGATGTTTCCATTACCCTGTCTTCCAGATGTCTAATCTGTCTTCTGCTTCTGCTAATCTACTGGTTGCTTCCCTCTAGTGTATTTTTCATTTCAGTTACTGTATTCTTCAATTCTGATTGGTTCTTTTTTACATTTTCTATCTCTTTGTTTAAGCTCTTACTGAGTTCTTCCACTTCTCTCTTCAGTCCCATGAGCATCTTTATGATCATTACTTCAAACTCTTCATCAGGCATATTGCTTATCTCCATTTCCTTTAGTTCTTTTACTAAGGTTTTCTCTTATTCTTTCATTTGGAGCATAGTCCTGTCTCTCCATTTTGCTTGATTTTCTGTTTGTTTCTATAAATTAGGTGGAACCGTGACTTCTACACTTGAAGGAATGGTCTTATGATGGCTGTCACCTATGTAGACTGTGCCTGGTGACTTTAACCATTTGGCTGGAGCTGTGTGGCCTGGGGGTCCCAAGGTCAGGGCTGGAGCTGCCCTGGTGAAATGGCCAGAGCTGAAATGGACATGGGCTGGGATGGCCCTGCGGCTCTTCATGGAGAAGGCACCCTGGCAGGACAGCTTAAACTGAAGTGAGTGCAAGGGGAGAGGCTGCTGAGCTCTCTGCACAGAGAGTGCCCTGGCAGGACAGCTGAACCTGAAGTGGGTATAAACCAGGGTGCCCTGGGGTGCTCGGCACAGGGGTTGGCTTGGCGGGGCAGCTGGGACAGAGATGGGGTGTGATCTGGGAGGTCCCAGGGTGCTCCATGCCCTGCTGGGGTGGTTAGAACTGAGGCAGGCTCAGGCCAGGTGTTCCCAGGGTGTTCTGCACAGGGGACACTTTGGCAGGGCAGCTGGAGCTAAGGCAGGCATAGCCAGGAAGTCCCAGAGTACTCTGTATCAGGGGTGCCCTAGCAAGCCATCTGGAGCTGAAGTGGGATGGGCCTGGAGTCTTCTGGGGTGCTCTGCTCCTGTGTCACCTTGGTGCAATAGCTGGAGCTGTAGTGGGCACTGACCAGGGATGTTCTGGTGTACACTGCCCAGTGTACACCAAGGAGACTTGGTGGGATGGCTGGAGCTGGTGTGGGCTAGGGGCCCAGGAAATGCTGAGGCAGCAGGCCGGTAGGGTGCACAGACCCTGTTCCAATCCACTATCAAGGCAGAAGGGGAACATAAACACAGACACTCACTAGCCCCTCCAATCCAGAGAAAGTTCCAGCAACACCCTCCCTGTTTGGCAAGGTTCTAGGGCTAGTCCCTTCATATTCTAGCTGCTCTTTTAAATCTCAGCCTTTCTTTCTGTGCCCCAGGGCAAAGAAATCTGCTCAAGTTCATCTCAGGGTACTATCCCCCCCACTGCAGTTCCCAGTGTGTTTGTGGGGATGAGGGGTTCCCTTTGTTACCATGTCTCCATCTCTCTTGTCATTCTCAGAGTGGTCTCTCGATCTTTTGTTGTGTACAGGCTGTTCAGTCAGTCCTCAGTTCTTCTTTAGGAGGAAATTATCTATAAACAGGTGTAGATTTGGTGTGTCCATGAAGGAGGTGAGTTCAGTGTCTTCCTATGTCGCCATCTTGGACTGGAATTCAGGATAGTGGTTTTTTGCAGTGCTTAACAAGAGGTGGACTCATAGATGCTTAGTAAATTTCTATCGAATTCATTTGAACCGATTTCAGTGTACAAATACATCCCCGATTTTAATAAAGAAGATAAGAAAAATAAAATTACTATGCTCTTTTTTTTTAAAGATTCTATTTATTTATTTGACAGAGAGAGACACACAGAGAGGGAACACAAGCAGGGGGAGCGAGAGAGGGAGAAACAGGCATGCTCTGATGAAACATTATTAAAATAGAAATCTACTATATCATTTTACTCTTCTTACATCAATTTTTAGTAGAACAGCATTCTATGAACCTTGTCTATACAAGCAATAACATCTTCTCTGTTTCATGCAAAACATTATATTGAGTACCTACTTTATGCCTAACAGTAGGAATACAAAGTGAAAAGTCTCAGGCCCCATTCATGGAGAGTTCTAGACCACAGAAGATAGTTTGTACTCTAGGCCTAGGGCAGCTCTGTCTTTCTGCAATGACAGAAGTGTTATACATCCAATATGGTGCTCCTAGCCCCAGGTGGATGTTGAACACTTGAAATGTGCCCCACTATGACTAAGGAACTGACTTTTTAATTTTATTTAATTTTAATTAATTTAAATTTTAAAAACTACATGTGAATAGGGGCTACCAATTTGGACAGAACAACTCTAGGTCAAAGAAATAAAATGCAGAAGAGAGCTGAGGCCCCTCCAGTGGCAAACACTGTAGCTTTTATTTTTATATCCTGTCATAGTGTATCCGAGTGCTGCCTAAGGAGGGGCCAGGAAAGGAAGGAACTGCTATGTCTGTGTGTATGCTTTTGTGAGTTTGCATGAGTTTATATATGTTTATTGCCACCCATGGAAAGTGGAGCGTAAAAAAAGAAGAGAGATGAAAAGAGAGGTTAAAAAGAAAAAAATGGTCTTGGAGGTGTCTGGCACAGCATAGGAGCTCAGCAATCTTAATTTCCTTGTCACTTATTCTTAGATCTTTTCCCAATAGGATTTGGAAGACCGTTTGGAGATCTCAGATGTCAGAGCTAAAGGGCCACACAGGAAGAGAGAAGATATAGGAATAAGAATCAAGATGAAAACAGGCCCCACACACCCCCCAAAAAAGTCTGTGGCAGCAAAGAAAAACCCCTGACTGCACTGATGCCCACATTCAGTCCTGGCTCCTGCTGGTCCCTTCATTGTGAGATCCACAGAGAAGATTAAATTGCCAATGCTTTCTCACCACCCTTCTATCATTTTACTGTGACCTGTAGTAACCACTGAACTAGAATATCAAAGGCCCTCAAGTCCTACTCTCCTAGAACTAATATTTCATTAAGGGTAAAAAGTTCAGCTGTCTGGGAAGTAATGGAGCTCCTTCGTGACTTCTGGTAAGTGATGAGGTTTCTCCTCAACTTTCTCCAATGCTTCTCCAAGTGCTGTCTTTATGTCATACCCAGGGGACCCAGTCTCTAGCTCACCAGCCACTTCTCAGTCCTGCATATCAAAGCCCTCCTGTTGCTATAGACAGAGGAGGAATAAAAATTGTAATAACAAGTAAAATAAGTAACAGTAATTCTCTCTCAATAAATAATAATAATAAGGAAAATAATAGTTTTTATGTAGGATAAGTGGTTTACATCCAAAGAGAATGCAGTTAATCCTCAAATCTTATTTCTCCTACCTCTCAGAACAATTTTGAAAACAATACTTTGGAAAGAATTTTGAAGCTTATGAAACTCATCTTTCTCTCCTATAAAAGATTTCTTGAATATGGGACGCCTGGGTGGCTCAGTTGGTTAAGCAACTGCCTTCGGCTCAGGTCATGATCCTGGAGTCCCGGGATCGAGTCCCTGCTCGGCAGGGAGTCTGCTTCTCCCTCTGACCTCCCCCCTCTCATGCTCTCTCTCTCTCATTCTCTCTCTCAAATAAATAAATAAAAATATTTTAAAAAGATTTCTTGAATAATAGATCAAAGCTTGTTGACATATATGTGCACCCACAAATATACTATACTGGTAGCTAGTGTTCTCTACTCCAAATTATATTATGAATTTGTAAATTCTCTCTATCATTCTTTGGCCCTGAGAACAAATAAGAAAAAAGGGAGGAAGAAATGAAGTCCCTCTAGAACTACCATCAGAAAGGGAAAGAAGGACTTCTGGGCTGCCCCAGGATAATGGTAGCTGCTAAATTGAGAATCTCTCCACACATCCTCTCAAAAAGACGACACAAATTTTAAAAGCAAAAAAAGTAAGTAAAACCACACATGACCCATGACGTTAGCATCATAAAGGGAATACTATGAACTTCAAAGTACTTGTTTGTAGAGAAACAGCCATTAAATTCCAGCAAGGCCATCTCTAGAGTTCCTCCCTCATCCCTGGGTATGTGGAAAATGGACGGAAACTTGGAAAATTGTGCAGGAAAGAGTAAGAGGGAACTGAGAACTGAAGGTTGATGGAGAGCAGACAAATCATTCCTAGAAAGAAAATGTCCCAGCCTATGTTAAAAAAGGTCCCAAACCATGGAGAGACCGGACCAGCTCTAGGGAAAGGTCTTGAAAGCAGGACTCGAGGTGCCAGTCTCAGGATGGCACCATTTCACTGAGACTAGAAGGTATATGGAGAGGAGAAGTGCCTTTTTGAGATGTGATAGAAAGGGAAAGAAGAGGGGAAAGTTAAGAATCCTGCAGAAACAAGAGAACCATAAAACCAAAAGACACATTAAGCTTTCCTTTACCACAAAAAGTCATGTCTTAAATGAACTACTACTCTTCACTCTACTAAAAGAAGAAGGCAGTCTTGAAATAGGGATCTGTAAAACACCAGAAACTCTCATCCCTGTCTATGAACAAAAATAGGTGTAAGTGCCTTGACGTAAGTTTACTATAAGAAGAAAACAGAAAATGAAAATCAAAACATTGCTGCAGATCCCATCAACATACACACACAACCACCATTACATGGAAGAATAATGTAACATAGCATTTTAAATAAATATTCCAGCACAATTAAATACTCTCAGAAAAATACTTAGAGATGTGCAAAAATACTTGAGTCAGGCATTTAAAAATTAAAAACATAAATAAATATACAACCGGAAGAAATACAAAAATTCATTTTACTCAGAAAAAAAACTAAAGATAAAATAAAGCCATTTCAGAAATTAAGATAAAAGTTATAAGACATTCAAAAACAAATATATTTTAAGTGAAACAAATATATTTTGAGTGAAAATTTAATAAGGAACATAGAATAAAGTCAGGAAAACAATGAAAAGAATAAGGATAAAATAAAGAAAAAGGCAAAAATGATCAGAGAAAGTAGATAAAACAGAAGATAGACAAAGGAAGTCAAACCCTTTGATTGGAGTATTTGAAGAAGAAAAACAAAATCATAAAACTAATATTTAAAACTATAGTCCAAAAAAAATACCAAAATATCTCCAAAACAAAATACCCAAAACTGTATATAGAAAAAATATGTACCAAATCTAGATGTGCCAAATCTAGATGTCTGATATTCTATAGTGCCTGAAATACAATTCTCTGTGTATATAAACGAATTTTCTGTGTACATAAATGAAACAAGATGTCCAAGTAACTAACCTTTGATGACTCAGTGTTCCAAAATATTGTCGCATTCTTTTTCATCACGAGTTCAAACTTAGAGTTTGTGAATATATATTCTCCAGCCTTCACAAGGGCAATCTCTCCATTATCACCTAATTGCCAATTTAGAATATCATAGTACCCAGTCACATCTCCATTTCATCAATTTCTAGTCTCTCTCCATTATGGGTAGTAAACTTAAGTGTCTTCAAATTGTACATTAGCTAGAAAACAGGGAGAAAAAAAACAAGAGAATAAAAAAGCAATTTGTAAATATTTGATTGCCTAGAGAACAGGGCTTATGAAAAAAATAATCTCAAAACTCTTATCTATTCATGTGATTGGATTTTTTTTTTCCCTTTTCCTCTATGCCTTTGTAGGTTTGCTCTACAACTTCTAGCCACATGTGACCATTGAAACTTGAAAGGTGGCTGGCCAAACTGAGATGAGCTGTAAGTATAAAATATACACTGGATTGCAAAGACTTTGTTTAAAAAATGTAAACCATCATTAATAATTTTATATTATTATTTTATATTATATTATGATGATGACAACATGTTAAAATGCTATTTTGGATCAAATAAAACAACTATATTTAATTTCATCTGTTTCTTTTTATTTTTAAATTTAGTTACTAGAAAATTTTAAATTACCTGTGTGGCTCATACATTTCTAACAAAAAGCATTGATTAGGCATAGTGGTGCTTAATATTTCCTAATACCTCCATATCTAGGGAAGAAAGGATCTTCCTACCTCCCTCCTAGATTTCTTCCATATATAGGTATGAGTCTACCTCCCCCACCATTCCCTTACCTACATGTCAAGTGGTAGAGAAGATCAACCAATCCATTCCCTACCTTGCAAAGCTCACAATCCAGTGGAGAGCCTGAACAAATAAACAGGTACTAATAGTAAAATTCAGTGTACCTCTATGTTGCTGTTGTGGAAAGACTGTTGAAAAGGCACGGGTGAGGGAGTTAGCTAACTGATTGCCTTAGGAAAATTTAGGAGGTTTCCCCAGGAAGTAGCCATCTAGGCTGGGTTTTTAAAAATTTGTAGGAATTTGCCTGACAAATATGGGGGACAAGGAGATTATAAGCCAAAGGAATAACATGTGGAACACAGGTCCCTCTCAAACCAGAGAGGCCAAACAACTTGGTAGAAAGAGTCTGAATTACAATGTCTGATGATCTGACATCATATTTTGGCTCTTTCAAACATCATGACCTTGGGCTAAGTCATATGTCTGAATAAGCACTAGTTTCCTGGTCTGTAAAACAAGGGGAATTATTCCTGCCCTATCTCTGTCATAGAGATTAATATAACTTGAAGCCTTTAGTAAGTCAATATCCTGAGTGTTCTGAAAATCACCATCCATCCTGGAGTAGGGCCACTCCAGGTCACCTGCCCTTTTGTCTCTCCTTCCTTTTACCATATGCTGTTCTCAACCAACATAAAATCTGTATCAGAGTATACAACACGGTGACTTTTACTGGTGAGTCCATTGGGAAGAGGCATTCTTTCCCTTTCCATTCTTCAGAAGAGTTAAGAAAGGAAATTTTCAAAAGCTACCTGTCCCTGACCATTCTCTAGAACAACATTGCCATAATTCCATCTGTTTATCACCATTGGATGGTAGGACACAGTTCCCTACCACCCAGGTATACAAAAGAGCTTAGAGATATGTCCAAATAAACCACAAGAGTAAAACGGCTTTACAAATATACATATTCTGATCAGATCTGCTAATAGGATAAGCTGAGAAGAATGAGTATGGAGTACATGGTCATTTTAGTTTTAAATAAATGAAAAATTTTACTTCGGTACATTTATGAAGCATTTTTTTTTAATGAAGCATTCTTAATGAACCTGTTAAACCTCTCGTGTGAGGTCCTGCTTTTCAGTTTTTATTTACTGATATCATACGGGGTATGTGTCAAGTACTATGAATCCTGTCATGGACTATCCCACCAACACTCACCATGACACTATGTGGTCCCTTGAACCTCACTAAAGTCTCTTCTCTGTAATTCTAATACATATTTGTTGCTCTTTGAGCAAATTTAAATTATAATATTGAAATATTCAAATAATGAATTAGGGAGTTGTTATTTACCATATAGGATCCTTTTTATTATTTAAAAATAAGTACCCAAAGGATTTCTTTTAAAATGAAGGAACTGTCCTATGACCTTTAAGAGGGGGGTGGGAGGGATGGGGAGGCTGGGTGATGGACACTGGGGAGGGTATGTGCTATGGTGAGTGCTGTGAATTGCATAAGACTGATGAATCACAGACCTGTACCCCTGAAACAAATAATATATTATATGTTATTAAAAAAAATAAAATAATATATAACAATTTCTCATTCTGAATTTACCACAACTTTTCCAGTACCAAGGAACACACCTTACACTCAGATCTTGGCTTACAAATTCCATTTTCCAGTAAATGGAAATAGGATTCCTTTGGAGAAATGGCTGACCACTGATGTGAAGTAAAGGAAGTATGAGATGAGCCCAGAACATCTTGGGATTCCAGAAAATAAGGAAGTGCTCACAAGTGATAAAGATGTGTCAAAAGGAAATGAAAACCAGCTCAAAGAGGCTCCCAACAGTCAAATCTGGGAAATTTTGAGCAACAGAATAAACAATGATAGTTGTGGATTATTCTACTCGAATAGAAATAAATATCCTTGAGTCCATACTGATATAATTAAATCAGAGGGGGAGAGAAACATTCTAGTTAATAAATGTAGAAGGAATGAGGAAAATAGAAAATCACCATTTTTTAAACAACATAATAATAGCTGTTTCAGGCAAGAATCATCATCAATGGATGCTAAAATTTGTGGCAAAGCCATGATGAGAAATGTTATTTTCAGATCCTCAAAATATTGCCCTCACAAGATAATTGTTAATTACAAAGGGAAACATAGATACTTTTCAGCGAAAAAGCATGGTGACATCACTAAGTGATAAAAGTTAATGTCCACAATAATCATTCACAATGACATCATGTACCTCCTGATATGAGACATAAAAAGAATACATCACTTCTATGGTATTCTTGCCAAAAATGCATAATCTCAATGTAATCATGAGAAAAAAATAGAAAAACCCAAAACATTTAAAAATAACTGGCCAGTAAGTATAAAAAATATCAGTTGTGAAAAACAGGGGAAGAATGGAGAACTACCACAGACGGGAAGAGACTAACTAGACACAAAACTAAATGCACGGTGGGGTCCATTTGAAAATAAAAATAAAGCTGGGGTGGTTCTGACTACCGCAGACTCTATTGGGAGGGACAAGCAATTTGGTGTTGCTAGAGAATAAAGCGCTGAGAGTCATGGAAGGAATGACTGAATCAAAGACGCTAACAGTGCCAGACCACAGACAGCATGCTTTATCCTCTACGGATTAGAAGGGAGGTACTGAAGGATGTAAGCAAAGGATCACTCTGGTTAGGTGTGAGGTGTGCCCCTTGCTGAGATCATTTGGGCTACTGTGCCCCAATATGAGTTGCTGGGACATCAGAATTGAGACAGGAGATCAGAGAGCCATATCTCTAAGATGACCCCGTTAGTCTTCTCCTTCTGGCCCTCCCGCACTGCACAGAAGCTAAAGTTTCCCTCACTGCTAGGTATGACCATGTAACTAAATTCTGGCTAATAGGATGTAAGGAAAATTGTATGTAATTTCCAGGAAATATCCAGAAATGGAGGGAGGTACACATCTTTGCCCTTTTTCCTTCCTGCTGGTTACAGTATGGACATGGTGGTTGAAGTCCAAGGAGCCATTTGAGATTATAAGATGAACCCACATATTGAGAACAATGAAACAAGGTAGAAGGAATCAGGATCCCTAAGCCATCTTTCAGTCCTAGAATGCTAATCTCTGAACTTCACTTATGTGAAGGGGAAAAAAAAAACTATTTTGCATAAGGTACTGTTTTGGGGGAATTTTCTATCATTCACAACAAACCTAAAAACTCTGTTAACAAATGGGAACTTAAAAATGTTCATTTAGGTCACACAAGCAAGCGATTCTTTTAGGTAGGCGTGTGATAAAATCATATCTATTAAATACAAAAGCAAGTCAAAGGTTTTATTAGTATGAATTCTTTTAATGTCAAACTATATCATGAAGTAAAACAAACCAACAACTTACCTGCCAAGGCTCAAAGTCAGGGATATATGCCCACGTGTTTCCTGGAATGTATGGCACACGTCCTTCTTTGCATCTACTTAGACCATCCAAGCCATGGAATACACAGCTTGTTTGACATTGTTTGTGATTCTTAGCTGAGACACATCCAGATACATATTTTTAAGATCTTCCAACTTCTCCTCTCCAGTACAGAATTTATCACACATGGCATGGTATCTGTCATCCTTACCTGTTACATTCACTCTGTGGTCAATGTTGTATGGAACACTGCTATTTGGTCAAGTACAGTTAGAAGCAGTTTGCCAGAATTCAATGGTCAGGACATTGTTTGGATCTTTGCCAGGATGTACATCATAAAGAAATTCTTTTAATCTTGGTATATCAGCCCTTGGTATTGTAAATCCAATGCTTCCACCAAAATATGGGAAATATTCAGGCTTTGCAATGAGTGCTGCTGTGATCCAGGCTTCACTTGCTATCCACGTTCTGTCTGTTATGTTATGGTGAACCATTTCCAACAAAAAGGACTGAGGTCAGTATCAGATGCATAAAGCACAACGACTCTGGCAGTGAAGTTCTTCATGGCATCAACAGCTTTGTGCATTTTCTCATTGGAATAGACTTTGGGAATGATTTCAGAGAATGCAATACAGAGATTGGCACTCTCCATTCTTTCCCTAAGAGTTTTTACTCCATATTTTCCATAATCATCATCAGCTGCTATGATGCCTCTCCAGACCCAGCCAAAGTGTTGGATAAGTTGTACCATGGCATCCTACTGGATCTTATCACTGACTACTGTGCGAACATAAGATGGAAACTGGTGTTTGTCACTAAGAATTGAGAAGGTAGAGGCATAACCCATCTACAATTGAAAATATTCATGCAGTTATTAGGAAGTAATAGCCAAATCGCATATTACACAATCTCTGAATGCTTTTATTGGAGAGGGAGGGGACTTAACAGTTGTTCTCCCTTCATTCCCACATCCTTCCATAAAAGGACTTGCAGTCTGCTCCCTAGCCCATGGGTGGGGACTGTTGGAGGGAACACTTTGACCTCCCTATGTGCCCTTTTCCCACCCCACTCCAGGGGAGTCTGAGGAGCTAATTATTAAGATGATGACATTCAATGCAGCACTTTTCACAGCTGGGGTCACAGCATGGAAAAGGAGGTCATCTGCCTTTCATCTATGTTCACATGAGACTAGGTGTGGAAGTCAAGCCATCCAGGCGCTTTCTCAGCTCTAGCTTCTCATTCACAGGGATGATGGAGCTAGCAGACTCACAGTCTATTTGGCAGGCCAGTTCCCTCTTGTTCTTCCTCCCTCCCTCATTCCCTCGGCCCCTTCTCTGTGTGTGTTTGTGTGTCTTTCCACCACCACTCCTTTCCCTCTTTCTCCTCTTTCCCTGTTTCTCTCCACCAGGACTGCTGAGTGTTTAGGTCCTGAGACTCCCTGGAGGAGAGTGGTAGGAGGTCTACCACTGCACCCGCAGGTCTAGCCACATTCTCCAACAAAGTTCTAGAAGCCCTCATTTTATAGGTGCTTGTGTAGAAAAATGAAAAGGTTTTTTTTTTTTTTTTGCATTTTGCCAGTGATTCTTGTGTGTATTTCCATCAGCACCATGAATTCTTGAGTCGTACATGCACTCCTGTTGTGCCTTTCCTCTAGCCTCCCTGACTCTACAATGAGGAACATACGCTACATTCTTCCCTTACCCATTCCTTGTTATTAATATGTTACCATCAATGGGGCCTCCTATATTATAATTCCATAGCCCCATGACTGTCAATTCCTTTATAAGAGACAAAATATTCCTCTTTTCTCTTTTCTCTACCACTTGTTCTATTCTTTTTTTCTTTAAGATTTATTTATCTATTTATTTATTTATTTATTTATTTATTTATTTATTTGACAGAGAGAGAGAGCAAGAGAGGGAACACAAGCAGGGGGAGTGGGAGAGGGAGAAGCAGGCTCCTGGCTGAGCAGGGAGCCCGATGTGGGACTCGATCCCAGGACCCTGGGATCATGACCTGAGCCGAAGGCAGACCCTTAACGACTGAGCCACCCAGGCGCCCCACCACTTGTCCTATCTTACTCTACTGGCTAAAGTTTACATTCTGCTTTTGAAACTTGCTAGCAGCAGCATCATGGAGGTCATATGTAGGAAAGAATCTCATTTAGGAAACAGAGATGCCTGGTTTTTAATTCCGGCTCCATAATTAGTGTAAGACTGTAGACAAGTTACTTAAACCCTCTGAACCTGTTTCCCCATGAGTAAAATCAGGGTAATGACATCTACATCTTAAGTACATTAAACACACCTACTATATACTCAGTATATTATAATGAATAATATACACATTATATTAATATATATGTTATAATATATAATGATTTAATATAATCAGTATATTAAGTGAAACAACCAATGTGAAAGCATCACATAGATTTCTTTTCCTTCTTTGCAAGGATTTAAACGAGAAAATCCACCTAGAGTTTTCGAGCCAGTGTCTGGACCACGGTTGGTTTTCGGTGGAAGATAGAGCTCATGGCAAGCTTTCAAATGAGCTGCATGAAACCCACGCCTAAGACGTCAGCTGTGTCACCCAAACCCTCCTCCTGGTTCAGTTTCTCAGTATTTTCCTATTCCTCCCACATTTGTATTTGCAGCTTTATAATAGAAATACGATGTAAAGTCTACTTCTTACAATTAATTCAAATTCTCCCATTACTTTAGTAACACAAACAGGCTGAATCATCATTCACATTAATAAATCCTCACTATACTTTAATGACCCATCCTTAGAAATAATTATAGAGTTTTATTTATATTTTCTTAATAATCCATTCTTCCTGGGGCGCCTGGGTGGCTCAGTTGGTTAAGCGACTGCCTTCGGCTCAGGTCATGATCCTGGAGTCCCTGGATCAAGTCCCGCATTGGGCTCCCTGCTCGGCAGGGAGCCTGCTTCTCCCTCTGACCCTCCCCCCTCTCATGTGCTCTCTCTCTCTCATTCTCTCTGTCTCAAATAAATAAATAAAATCTTTAAAAAAAAAATCCATTCTTCCTAATATCATCTGTTCTTAAGTTGAAACATGTCATAAGTCTCTGAATTTAAAATAATCTGATGGTCACCGGGGGGAGGTGGGTGGGAGGATGTGTGAAATAGATGATGGGGATTAATCAGTGCACTTGTGATGAGCACAGGGTGATGTACGGAACTGTTAAATTACTGTATTATATACCTGGACCTAATATAACACTGTATGTTTACTAACTGGAATTAAAAATATTAGCGTCCCAAAATTCTAGCTATCTTGTGAAAATTGCAGGCTCATTTCAGTAGGTTAGTGTATGGAACAAAAAGTCATGAATAATAAGTTTTAATATAGGTGAGAAAAAAATGAGTTCCTTTTACCACCTAGCACCAACCAACCAACCAGCCAGCCAACCAACCACCCAGTATTTTTCCATCACCTCCTCTGTGACTCACCCAGTGCTATCGAGTGTCGTGCCTAGTGAGGTGCTAACTTACAAATCAGTAACTCACAACCTCAAGGCAAAAATTAAAACAGGATCCTAAGGGATACAGGAGAGCCTGAAATGAGGGCCTGGGTAGCTCAGCTGATTAAACCTCCGACTCTTGATTTCAGCTCAGGTCATGAACACAGGGTCCTGAGATGGAGCCCATTACAGGGCTCAGCAGGCAGTCTGCTTGAGATTCTTTCCCTCTGCCCCTCCCCTCCCCAGCTCACCCATGCTCTCTCTCTTGAATAAATAAAATTATTTTTTCTTTTTTAAAAAAGAGGCTGAAATCACCTGCAGGTAGGCATCAAGTGACACTTGCTGAGCCTAGACTGAACAGAGGAATTAGGGGCAGCAGCTTCACCATCGTCCCTGTTTGTCTCTGCATCTTATCTCAGCCTCACCTGACTACCTTACTATCTACTGCATTTAACCCAAACATAGCTTGTGTTTCTTTACAAGCTAGCACCCAGCACACTATTCTGAGATACCTGAGTATTACCTGTGGTAAATAATATAACCCTAGAATTCTTGATACAGCAACTGATGAGGATGACCCACCTGCTCCAACAATTCCTGCCAGAAATGCTCCAGTGCTGTTTCTAAAATTGGGCTTGTTTTCTTCCTGCCCTGTAAGAAATACCACAGCCGGTTCCACAGACTTGGAGGTGGTGGAACAGGTATCAAAAATCTGATAGCCTAAAGTGATATTGGGCAAAATGTCCTTCCTCTTGTTAATCTCCTTGATTATGTGGATCATGGTTTTCATCCAGCGGAATCCCCAAAAGTTGAAGCTGAAAAAGAAACAGATTTGTACGGCTTTAGTCAGGATCTTTGGGGTGGGGGAGAGCAACTGTTAGCTGGGGGTGGTGCCGAGAGTATTTTGAGAGAGTATCAGCAGGCACCTCACTGGTACCGTTTTTCATAAACGATACTGCAAACTTCAAGGGTTCACCTATGCATCATATTCATTGTTGATTGGTTTGGGCAGGGAAGCACCTTTTTGTACATTTTCTTGCTCTAAATATCTTTCATATGATATAATCTCCCAAACTGCTGATTATGTCTTTTCACAAAAATATCTTTATATTCTCTACCCTCTCTACCACACAGGGTACTAAAGAACCCCTCAATACATTTTTTCCATTCATTGGAAGTCCTTGATGCCATATGACTCTCCCTCCTTACTTTCCTATAGGTTTCTCTCGTGTTCTTCTGGACATTAATTATAATAAAAATTATGAAAATACAATCAAAGTATATCAAAACAAAATACAAAATTTCTATATACTATGTAAACATGACTCCAATTTAATCATTTTTCCTGCCATTATTTAATTGTTAATATCGAGAGAATTTTTTAAATTTTTTTTTAAAGATTTTATTTATTTCTTTGACAGAGAGAGACACAGTGAGAGAGGGAATACAAGCAGGGGGAGTGGAAGAGGGAGAAGCAGGCTTCCCGCCGAGCAGGGAGCCCGATGCGGGGCTCGATCCCAGAACCCTGGGATCATGACCTGAGCCAAAGGCAGACGCTTAACGACTGAGCCACCCAGGCGCCCCAGTTCTTCCCAGTTTTAACTAAGCTTTAATCTATGTAAAAGCAAGGGTGGCTCAGTCAGTTAAGCATCTGACTCTTGAGCTCAGCTCAGGTCTTGATCTTAGGGTCGTGAGTTCAAGCCCCACATTGTGCTCCACGTTGGGTGTGGAGCCTACTTTAAAAAAATTTTTTTTTAATTAAAAAAAATAAAATAAAAGCAAGGATCTCAAGAATTTTTGTCTTAATATTTTCTGTAGCTATAGTATCTAACTCTCTATCTTCTACTCAATAAATGTTTTTTATTAAACGTCTAATAGCAAATAACCCTGCCAGCAGATTAGATTTCTCCTCCATGTTTCTTTGGTTTGTTTGTTTTTTAGTTTAGCTTTGTTTTTTATTTAATAAATAGTTACTGAGTTCTACTGGTGCTAGACATTATAAGTACAACACAGAACAAGATAGGCACTGTAGGATACAGGTGAAGAAACAGAAAAATAGCCAAGCAGTGCACCAAATCATAAAAAGAGTGATAGGGATGAAAGTAGGGGCCATGAAATAGAAAGGACGGACCACACTCTGGAGGACAGAACAGCCAAGCTGAGGCTTGAAGGATGACATAAAAACAGGGATGAAAGCTGCAGACAAAGGGAACAGTATGTGTGAAGGCACATTCTCAAAAAGAGAACATGAAACATTCTAGGAATGGACAGATCAGTACTTTGGGAGGATGAAGTTGGAGTGGGTGTGGCACAGGGAAATGGAGACTGGAGAACCAGAAGGTGCCAGAACATGAAGGGCTTCATCATCCTAAGATAGCTCGTTTCCAAATTTACTCAGGGGGCAATATAAATAGGCATATATGGTTTTGAAATAAATACAGCAATATCTTTTTTAAGGTAATATAGCAATATATTTCAAGAGCAAGAAAAACGTTCACCTGCTCTGAATCAACAATCCTACCCCTGAGAATTTATCTGAACAAACTGTTCTTCCCAAAGGAAAAAGCTCTGTATACCCCAAACTGTTTGTTACAGAATTATCTATAATATTGAAAAACTGGCAAGAACTTACATGCTCAGTGATAATAAATTATGGTATATTGACTTGATGGGAACATTTTCCATCATTAAAAAACTATAATTAGAGAGATTATATAGCCATGCATATAATAAGAAGCAAAACAAGCCACATGCAATGTTATTTCTATACTATAATGAAAACTACATATAAATTATATAAACATTTGGATAAGTATCAATAGAAAAATTTTTATCTATTTTTATTTTTTAAAGATTTATTTCTTTATTTTAGCAGGGGGAGAGGCAGTGAGAATCTTAAATATTCTGCGCTGAGCACAGAGCCCTCAGGTAGGACTCAATCTCATGACTCTGAGATCATAACCTGAGCAGAAATCAAGAGTCCAATGCTCAATGTACTGCATCACCCAGGCGCTCCCAACAGGGAAGTTTTTTTCATGAGCACAGGATAATTACTGGAAGGGTGGGATTCAGGACAATTTTTTCTTTCATTCTCTGATTTCCATTATGATATTCACAGTACTGTTATATAATGTATACCTTTTTTTCCCCCAGAAAATTTCTCTAAATCCTAACTTCATTTAGATCAGCCAAAACAATAATTAAAATACTCTTTATCTTTCCATTTCACTGCCTTTCTCTTCTCTGAACAACATTTTCAGAATAATAGAAAATCTTCCTCTTCTGTACAATTTAGCTGATGGCCAAGCAAAACTAGTATCTTGTTAATGTTGGAGAACAGGACTTCTCCAAACCCAACTGGAATTTCTAGATCAGGTCTAGCTAGGTTAATGGTGCCAAAATGAAAGTACTACCAGATTAGAACCAGTTTGGCCCCTGAGCACATCCTAAGCTAGGCCAGTCCCAATGGGACGCTCCAAACAGGAGGGAAAGTTGCATCACAGGGAGGAGTACTGAGGGTCTTGGAGAACACTGGGGATGGAGATGGGAGGAAACTTGCTGACAGGATGGGTGAAAATGAATTATAATTTTGAAGACCATATATCAATTTTTAAAATGGAATATTAATATCCAAAATGTATAGATATATTCAAGGTGGATTAAGGTGCTGGGGCAAGTTTTAGCCTGGAATAGCATAAACATGAACAATTTGGGTTTCAGGCAAACAAGGTTCAGAGACAAGTGGAACACCCACCATGATACCTTGCATTCCTGAGCCACATTGAGAACAAGGAACTGGCTTTTTAGATGCCCTAGACTCCATGAAACAAGCTTCACACACAACATCATGAATCAGCAGCAACACTGAAAGTCAGAAGATGCTGAAGAAATCCTTTCAAAGACTCCTCGGGGTTCATATTAAAGTTAAGATGGAATAAATACACACCTTATCTCTCCCACTGATTACAATTGAAATCGCTGGACAGAACATGTAAATCAACTATCAGACTACTCTGCAAATTAAATAAGAACAGGTGGACTAGGTAGGAAAATCAAAATATCCCTGACACAGTGAATAATTTTTTAAATACTTACTTCTTATGCACATGCATGCATGCGCACGCCCCCACACATACACACACAAATTTTAGCTATGAAAAGAATGCCAAGATTTCAACCACAGTGGAAATCATTTCTTTTAGTGAAAGGGGTGGATTTTTATTAAAAACTTATCTGTTGGCTTTTTTCTGGTTAGCCTTGCTAGGAAGATAACCTTCAGAAATTCTGATGGAAGGTGAGGAACAAATTAAGTGTATTTACAAAATATAAGTGTACTATGATAAACTCTAGTGTTCATTCTATATTTTAGAGACTGAATATGTAAACTTCTGTGATAAATAATGAACTGACCCTAGAACAGTGTAGCTGTGAGCAAAAGCCCTTCTCATCTCTCTTTCTTTTGCTTCCCTGTAAGAATGGAAAAGAATTAGGAGGTCCAGGAAAGAGGTCAGTGAGATTGATTGGAATCCTTTCATTTTGCCAACAACATTACTGTTTATCCATCCCTCTAATGATATTTCAAATATGTGGCATGAGATAAGACCAAAGGAAAAGAGTTGTGATCAGTAAAGATTTAATTGTATAATAAGTTGCTAAGGAGCACCTGGGTAGCTCAGTAAGTTAAGCATCTGCCTTTAGCTCAGGTCATGATCTTGGGGTCCTGGGATGGAGCCCCAGGTAGGACTCTCTGCTTGGTGGGAAGTCGGCTTCTCCCTCTCCTTCTATATGCTCTCTCTCTCTCAAAAAATAAATAAATCTTTAAAAAAAAAAGAAGTTGCTAAAATTCACAGCATGCATTTTTTTTAAAGATTTTATTTATTTATTTGACAGAGAGAGAGACAGTGAGAGAGGGAACACAAGCAGGGAGAGTGGGAGAGGGGAAGCAGGCTTCCCGCGGAGCAGGAAGCCCGATGTGGGGCTCGATCCCAGGACCCTGGGATCATGACCTGAGCCGAAGGCAGACACCCAACGACTGAGCCACCCAGGTGCCCCTCACAGCATGCATTTATAATCATAATTACCATGAAGCATCATAGAAATGCTTACTATATAATGTAAAATGCCCAATATAAAATTGTGTCCATACTGTGTTCACAGCTATGCAAAAATTATGGTTGCACTTATATACAGGGCTGAGAAAATAAAGGGAAAAGAGCTGCTTTGTTATGGTAGTAAAGTAGTGGATAGTTGTTTTCCTTTGTTTTAATTTCTGGCATTCTTTGTAGCTAAAGTGTGTGTGTGTGTGTGCGCCCAGGACCCTGCTCGCACACACAAATCTAAGCCTTGTTTACCTTTCTTAAAATGCGTTGTTAGTAAATTCAGATTATCAGTCATGGATCCCATGTCCTCACGTGACAATTTTGGCATGAGAAGGGCAGAAACCTTCCAGGGGAAGGAATCTTACTATGAATATCAGCTCAGAAATAAATGGGCATCCCCACACCTTGTATTTTCACTTGAGGAGAGCTTAGTGTAATTAACAATTCACAATAAAGCTGCAACACTGCATAATTTTACATTGGTGCTTCTCAAACTTTAATGTACACATGAATTACAGGGAGGTCTTATCAAAATGCTGATTCTGGTTCAGCAGATGTGGGAAGCAGCCTGAGATTCCACATTTTTAACAAGCTTTTAGGTGCTGCTGATGCTGCTGGTCCAGAGACCACCATCTGAAGGGCACTGTGCTCTATTGTACAAAACCTGTCTTTTTTCTTTCTGAGGTACAAAAGTGGGAAAGGACCCACCTGAGACCAAGGTTTTCTCGCTTCTAAGCAATCCTAGAGTGTCCGCCTTGGAGAAACCGAGGCTCAGAAACAGGAAGTACCTTTCCTACATCAAATAAATAGTGTCAGAGTCAGTGTCATGGCCCCAGTTCCAGACTCTGACTCCCACACCCCATACTCTTTCATCCCCACCACTTGGGCCTGATGTAAAAAGAAGACAAGAAGAGCAGCTTACCCTTTGCATTTTGCAAATACTGGCTCCAAAACAGACTCATTTGCTGGGATGGTCCTGTAGTGAATAGGAAACAAGTGAGTGATTTTTGGCATCTACATACCCGTTCAGATCAAACTGGCCCAGCAAATGACAGGTGTGTTCTTTCGCTTCTTTGCCTTCAATGCCAAATTCAGCCCATAGAAAAGCAAGAAATCCTAGAACCAAGCATTTCTTTCTGCGAGCCATCTTAATAAGGTAAGTTCAGGAAAAATGACCAAGTGTTATCAAGGCACCCTGACAGAGTGTTACAGTGAGTGTGTGCATGCTACCTCCCAGTGGAGTTGGCTTGCCATGACCTGCTGCATAATTGTCATGCCTCAATCAAAGAGCCTCACACTCACCTGCAATTTATGAATCTGGGCTAGAAGCTGAGTTTTTGAAAAGAGCCTCATAAAAATCTTTTTTATGCTTCGCAATAATATATAAATGACAAAATAGTGGGTTCTGAGTTTAAAAGAGTCATTTCATTTTGTAGAAATGTCCTTTCTTTTTATTATATTATATATTTTTATTTTTTATTTTTATAACATTTTTATATTATATATTATATATATATTTTTATTATATGTCAGCCTCATTCATTCTCATGTCAGCCTCCCTTGTGGGAGCCGCTCCTGCCCCAAAGGTGAGGAGGGGCATTCTGCTTCATCACAAAGTATCGAAAAAAGATGACATCAGGCCAACCTCTTTATTTTGGGGTATAGAAAAAGTCAAGTGGAAAACCATGGGGTATTTGGAAGACATCATTTTGAATCTGTATTCCACCACTTGCATTAGTGTGATGGTGGGAAAGTCACCTAACTTCTGTGCCTCACGTCCTCCTCAGTGACTAGGATCATCATAAGCTACCCTAGAATCATTTTGTAAAGCCCGTAAGAGTTCAAGGAACATTTTTCACATACATCATTTTCTTTCACCTCCTCTTCAAGATGAAGTGCTACCCTCAGCTCCCTTTGCTGACTTTGTCACTGGTGCATTGAACAGACTTAGAAATAATCTTCTTTCCTCCTCCTCCTGCTCTTCCTCCTCCTCCTTCTGCTTCTTCTTCTGCTGCTTCTTCTGCTTCTCCTTCTCTTTCCTCTTCTTCTTCTTCTTCCTCTTCCCCTTCTTCTCCTCCTCCTCCTTCTCCTTTTCTTTCTTCTTCTCCTCCTCCTCCGGATCCTCCTCCTTCTTCTTCTTCTCTTTCCTCTTCCTCGTCCCCTTCTTCTTCTTCCCCTTCTTCTTCTTCCTCTTCTTCTTCTTTCTTCTTTCTTCTTCTTCTTCTTCTGGCACAAATGCCTGACAATTTCTGGGTTCTTTCCTAAGAATCCCCTCTCCTCGCCTTCTTGCTAGGCTCTTCTCGGAGATGTCTCCCAATCTCTTTCTCTGGGTCCCTCTTTGATGCTTCTCAAACATCTCCCCCTGAAGTATAAATTCATAGATTATTTTCAGAGAAAATCCAATAATATGTATCAGGAGCATGAAAAATGTGTATACCCTTTTAATCATGTGATCTTACTTTGAAATAATTATCTCAAGGAAGCCATAGAGATCCATACCCACATTATGTATAAGGATATTAAGTATGGTTTTATTTATAATAGTAAAGATGGAAATAAATGAACACAACAGAGAATTTCTAAGATCAGGTATAATCTATTCACATGATGAAATACAAAGGAGTTATTTAAATCATATTTTAGAAAAATACAAGGGAAAAGCTCACAATATGCATGAAGTGAAGATAACAGAACAAAGCAACATATACAGTTACGTTCTAAATTTATAAAATTTACCAATATGTTATAGTTCTCTTTCATCCATATATTTCTATTAAAAGCACTAGAAAAAAACCACTGAAATCCAAAAAAGGAAAAAAGACCAAAAAATCCCTTTCCCCACTATTTTAACAAACCAATAGTCATATTTCCGTGTTCATTTCCAGTCCAGGTCAACACCCATAATAGTATTTTTAATTACTTTTTGGTGGTAGATTGTGGGTGATTTTAATTTTCTTCTTTATACTTTTCTATATTTTCCCATATGTTCAACAATATTCTTGTATTTCTTTTATAAACAGAAAAAAATGAGACTGCAAAAAAAATCTTGCTTCTTTTTTACAACTCCTCCATACATGCACATTCAACTCCCCTACCAGCCCCGCCACACACACATCACCATCATATCATTAGCACTGTCAGTCACCTGGGTCCCACCAACTTCCACACAGAAGTCATTTCCTTCACCTTGACCCACTAAAGGATTCCAGCACACATTTGTTGGTTAAGTGTCATCTCTGACCCTGGGGAACCCCAAAAGAGAGTCTCTCCCATTATTACTACTTCCCATGGCTCAGTCTCCCCACAGCCAATGAGGCCTTCACAAGTGAGCATACCCCTGGCCTTTGGGTGAGTGACACTTCCATCTGTTGAACATCTGACTAGTCTTAGTTTTCTAAAATGTGGATGGCCCCCAGGTTCTACCCTCAGACTTTCAAAGTGATACTGAAAAGATTTAAGGAAAAAGAGAGATTTCCAGAGGATTCTCTTCCCTGATAAAGCTTCAGAATCTGGCTTCAGCCAAACCAATTGGCCCTCTGGGTGACAGACCACTCCTCACCAACAGCCTGCGAATACCTCTCTTAAGCTGTAAAGGCTGGCCTTTCTCAGAACTATTTGGAACTATTCTTCACTCGTGTTTGCTCTATTTCTTACCAGAAGGCAGCTGGTTCTAAGCAATTACCCCTCTTGTTGCCAAGGGCTACCCTTGCACAAAAATATGTTTATCACCAAAGCTGATCTGTCTTAATCCTCTGGGCAAGAGCTCTGCTTAGGGACCACTAAAAAAAAAAAAAAAAAAATCACGAAAATAGATTGTTACATGAGTAACAAAACCTGCATTTTTATAGCATTTTACATTTTGCAGATTGTTTCCACATACATTATTCTTCCTCTAGGTCAGGAACAAGATTCAATGTTGATGAGGCTTCCGATTTGTGTGGCAGCATCTGGTATCCAATGTTTTTGTAATTCCCAGGATGACAGTATATTTTACCAGGGCCACAATGACTACATTTTCCAAATGTAGTAGAATTCATCAAAGATGAGGCAAAACATAGGAAAACAACATCAGGGTTCTTGTGCAGAGGGTTTTTATTAAAGGCAGTGATGGATGCTCAACACCTCATTTTTCCCTTATAGCATCCTACGTGACTGGTTTTCTTTTGTTCATTTTACAGATGAAGAGATGTGAGTTCACACAGCGAGTACATGCTAACATGCAGATAACACAACCCATGTGGTAGAGAGAAAAGACACAGACCATGTCCCTAAGGCTGGGTCCTAGATCCGGCTTCTTCACTATCCAGCCCTCTCTTTGTCTCTCTGGACTGCCAGCCCCTCATCCTCAAACTGGGGGCTTTGGAAGAAATGGCCTTTTTCAGAGTCCAGGTGTCCTAAGGAGTCAGTGGTGCTCAAGTTCTGGGTGAACCTTTCCAAGGCTCATATTCAATGACAGTTTAACCAAATATGCTGTCAAGACAAACAGTAGCAAGTTGTTTTGTTAACTATCAAGATGAGATTCTTCTTTCAGTAATACTTTGAACCTAATTACCATTTCCATAGGACTGATTTCAGGTACTCTTGGTCAAGGCAAAAGACACCAGATGAATGTTAGTGCAAATGGTCATGAATATTTAGTCCCATGTGTCCGCACCCAGACTCCTGTATCTGAGTCTGTACGTTTTCACCCCCCTCCCCCAAACCTGTTTGATCCTAGCTGTTCTCCAAGGGCCTTGGCGAAGGTCAGGCTCCCTTCCAGGAGCAATAACATATTCTGTCCAGACTTGTCTCTGGCTTCAAGTAAAGGAAAACACCTGAGCCTCTAAAGGTTATGAGAACCATCTTATTAACAAAGGTTAAAAGAGTATTTAAAGGCTGTTCTATGATTTACAAGAAAAGCTCCAACTCCAAATCAACTGCAGATGACACTTCTGTGTGCTTCTGAAAAGCCCAAGCTTTAGAGCCATCAATGAACTTATGGCTGGCTGACCATCGCTTGGTCAGACACAGCTTGTCGGATGTTATTTGACATTTATATTCCTCTATGTCATCCCTTTAGCTTTATAATCATTTATAATCAGGGAATATCCATGCCACACCATCAGATGAATGGAAACACTAATCTACCTTATTTTCTCATTTCTCATGCAGAGTTGTCCTTCTAAACAGTCAGGAAATGAATAGGACACCTAGTTACATATGTTTAAATTGCTGTTTTTGCTTTACAAAATATATACTAGGTTTTTTTTTTTAAATGTATGTCTCCAACTGTTAAAGGATTGCTACTTGTATTGAATTTTGTGACATTATGACATTATGGCTTGCCTGTATCTTTATCATGAGAAGAAAGGAAGATGAAAAATAAATCGATTTTCATAAGGATGTTATTAGTTGAAGTGCAAATTATTGATGAGTGGCCCTGGGATACATTAAAAAGCAGGCTTTGGGATTGCTTCTTTTTAAACATGTCAATAGTAGCAACTTGTTAGAGAGAGCCTCCTGTACATCTAAATAGAGAAAGCCCTCGATTACAGTCAAGGAGAGAGAGCCTCAGACACTGCAGGCATACAGAATTTTAACCAGCCGCCTTGTTGAACTGAGAAAGCCACAGGTTATCATCTCTTGTGCTGCATCTATTTTCAGGGGAACAATCTGACAGCCTGATTAATCCCCTGTCTCTAACTCAGCTGATGTACTAAGCAGCAAACCCTTACCATATAAAACCTAAAGCATCCTTTCTCCCTGGCTGTGTCACATGTTACAGAGCTACGGTGTGCTGTGGCTATAACAAAGATTGTGAAGTTGGTCAGCAGTTGACTAGAACAGGGAAACTGTTATCATCACAGACTTCTAGAGAATAAGCATCTATTTTTAATAAAATTTGGAATTAAAACAACCTGGCCAGCTTTAACTCATGCCTGAAATATTTAACCTGCCTGCCTGCATCCAATTTTTACCCCTTCTATTTCCATTCCCACACTGATGGAAACTATGTCAATCCCCAGTACATTCTTTAAAAATGTATACATCTTTATTGAGATGTAACTTGCATACCATAAAATTCACCTATTTAGAGTGTGCAATTCAAGTTTTTAGCATATTTGCAGACTTGTGTAACCATCACCACAACCTAATTTTAGAACATTTTCATCACCCCACAAAGAAGCCCATACCCATTAGTAATCATTCCCCACTCTCCGTCACCTCTACCCTCAAACCTAGACAATCACTAATCTACTTTTCTGCTGCCAAAGCTTTCCCTATTCTGGATATTTATATAAATGGAATCATACAATATGTGATCATTCTTACTGGCTTCTTTCACTTCGCATGATGTTTCCAAGGGTCATCTGTGTTTTAGCATGTATCAGTACTTTACTCCTTTTTATTATACCCTTTTTTTGCCCATAACATTCCACTGTATGGATAGACCACATCTTATTTATCCATTCATCAGTTGATGTACATTTGGGTTCTTTCCACTCTTTGGCTGTTATGAGCAATGCTGCTGGACATATTCTTGAACAAGGCTTGGTGTGGACATGTGTTTTCAATCCTCTTCGGTAGATACCTGCATGGAATTGCTGAGTCATAGGGTAACTATATGTTTAACATTTTGAGAAAGTGCCAAACTCTTTTCTAAAGTGACTGTACCATTCCCTCAGCAACGTATGACAGTCCCAGGATCTCCACATCTTTGCCACTATTTGCTATTATTAGTCTTCTTTTATCATAGCCACTATGGGTGTTATAAGGTGGATATGAAGGGGTATCTCACTGTGGTTTTGATTTGCATGTCCCTAATATCTAATGACTCAAAGAAAGCTTTATGTTTTCTTCTAGACACTTTTAAATTTTAACTCTTAAATGTAGATTTACCAGACATTTTGGTTGACTTTTATGGATGATATCAGATAAGGTCTAAGTTCATGCTGTTGTTGTTTAAATTGTAAATAACCAACTATCCCGACAGGATTCGTTGGAAAGATTATTGTGTCCCCATTGAATTATCTTGGCTCCCTTGTCAAAAATCAATTGACTGTAAATGTAAGGATTTTTATTCCATTCGTCTCTATGCCTTATCCTGAAGCCACTGTTGTGCTATTTCATGACTCTAGTTTTGAAGTAAGTTCTAAAATCAGGAAATTTAAGTCCTCCAAACTTTTTATTCTTTTTTGAGATTGTTTTAACAATTCTGGGCCCTTTCCATTCATTTTAGGATCATCAGCTCATTAATTTTTAGGAAAAAAAAAAAAAGGAGGAATCTTGACAGGGATTGTGTGAAAGATAGAGATCAATGTGGAGGGGCGCCTGGCTGGCTCAGTTGGTAGAGCACATGACTCTTGATCTCAGGGTCATGAGTTCAGGCTCCACACTGGGCACAGAGCTTACTTAAGAAAAGAGAAAGAGAGACTAATATAGGTCAATGTGGGGAGTGTTGCCATATTAGCAATATTAAGTTCACGTAGCAGAAGACCCAGGTCATTTTCAAGGGCTCTGCAAGTGCCTTAGGATGAAACCTATACACAACAGGCCTTCCAAGGTCCACCTTGATCCAGCTCCTGGGTAACTAACCAGCTTCCTCTTTTGCAGCATCCCCCTCCCAGTGCCAACCCAAAATACACTACCAGCCACATAAACCTGCCGTCAGTTCCTGAAACACAGGATACTCTCTTTTATCTGCAGGTCTTTCCTTACTCACATATGCACCACATTCCCTGTGTCAGGACCTTTCTCCCTTAGGCCCCATCACCTGACCCACTGCTTTTCCTTTATCTCTCTACTTTTCACTCCCTCTGAGAATCATATCCTGAAACACACAACCCCCCACAGCCTACCTTATTTACTTTTCTTTGTCCTTACATAGTGGACTTCAGGGAATTTGCAGAAAACAGGCTGGTCAAGACCTCAAGCTGGTTGAAATGTCTTGGTTAAAATGGACACCACTGGTCCCTATTTTGGGCAGTATTAGAAGTTTTGGCAGTTTTACAACGGCTCAGATGTCTTTAAACATTGTTATCACATTTCATAACATTTTCAGGATTTTTTTACCTAGATTATTTTACCTGTTCACATGGTTTATACTGATTGTTATTGGCTAGAAGAATAGCGGCCCCTCAAGATGTGCATATTTTAATCCCTGGAACCTAGAAATATGTTACATTATATGGCAAAAGGGCCTTTGCAGATGTGATTAAGGGCCTTGAGATGGAGAGAGTACCTGCATTACCCAGGTGGGCCCAATGATATAATCACAGGTGTCCTCATAACAGGAAAGTAGGGGGAGATACCATACAAAAGAGAAGGCAATATGACAAAAGCAGAGATTAGAACGCTGGCAGCCTCTAGAAGCTGGAAAAGGCAAGGGAATGAATTGTCCACTCACAGCCTCCAGAAGGAACCGGCCCTGCTGACATCCGCCTTTAGCCCAGTGAAACGGATTCAGATTTCTGATGTCCAGAACTGTAAGAGAATAAGTTAGTGTTGTTTTAAGCTACTAAATTTGTAGTAATATGTTACAGTAGCAGTAAGTAATACAACAGTAATGAGTTGGAAATAACCTAATATCCAACAGTTGGAGAGGCTCCTACGTGGCTCAGTCAGTTAAGTGTCCAACTTCGGCTCAGGTCATGATCTCAGGGTCCTGGGATCGAGCCCCATGTGGAGCCCCAGCTAGGCTCTGAGCTCAGTGGGGAGTCTGCTTCTCCCTTTCCCTCTCCCTCTGCCCCTCCACCCATTCATGCTCTCTCTCCCTCAAATAACCAAATAAAATCCTTAAAAAAAAGGGGGGGGGGCGACCAGTTGGAAACAACCTCAATATCCAATAAATGTGTTAGTTGGAAACAACCTAAATGTCCACGGGATGGAATCAGTTATATAGCTTCTGATAATTTTCAAAAGAATAGGTGTGGCCTGATCCCTTTTAAAAAGTATTAAAAATTATTTGGAAGGCCATCTATCAAGTTATTAAAGTATACAGAATAATCAGTATTCATATGTTAATCTTTTTATTTGTTTTTGTTTGTTTTATCTGCAATGAGCCTAAGGCTGCATTGTTCTTGTTATAAGGGAGAAAAGGCAATAAAATAAACTTAAGCAATGAAAGAAATGAGAAAATAAAGGAAAAGGATTTGGAATTTTTGAAAGCTCTTATGGATTTGATTTCTTAATTTCTAATTTATATTCATCCAGCTTTTCCTGTATTATTTGTTCAGCATTGCTTTCAAGAACTTTTCTATCTTGTAAATTGGTTGAAAATGAGTATTTCTGATCCCCAGTTCACATTTTTTAAACTTTTGGAAGTACTATACATATCATCTTAGAAGCTCTACTATTTATGCACCATAAGACACAGTGCCTGCCTAGAAATGATCATTTAGATGGAGAGAATCAACAAAACTAAGTGATATAGAAAATCAGGCAATACGCAATAACATGTTAAGGTATACAGCTTGGATTTTAAAAGAATGTTGATGTGGTGTTTCATAAAACTATACACATAGGTTTGCACGTGCTTAGATTATTTAAGGTTATCTCCCAAATGTTAGTTCAAAATAACAACAGTAATGGCAATGGTAATAGTATTAACAATAATAATAGTGTTATATTCCATAGTATATTTGTCTAACCAAAAAAATTGTCTCACTGTTCATCCACCCTTACAAAAACTATATGCAGCAAATGCTATTTTACTATTAGTTCCACTTTATACATGAAGAACCCAAAGCTCAGAAAGGTGAAGCGATATTTTCAAGGTCATAAAGGTCCTTAGTGGCTTGGATGAGTTTTCTAGCCAATGACCTGCCCATGGGAGTACACATATCCCAGCTGCCCATCTGTCTGTAAAGACAAAAAGTAGGAAACCTCACCAGTTGGTCCCCCACTCCACTGGGATTTCCAGTGAAGAGGAAAAAGGAGCCAGAAATTGCTGACTGACATCTGCTCAAGGCTCAAGGAATTGCTAGTGCCTAAGGGGTCATGCTGGTCAGTTTGTTTTTAAAAGAAGTTACTGCTCAACTTGCCAGAAGTGACTTCCAATATTATCGTACACATCAATAGGATATAGCAGAATCAGAATTTAGAATGATTCAAATGTGTACTAAATGGAACTTTATTTTCCACCACTGTTCTCATCGTGCTCCAGCTTGCTCTGTCTCTATTTCTGATGTCCATGGAGGTAGAGTTGGAAGGATATTGGGAAGGAATCGTGACTCTCCAGTGGCCACGGTACAGGCCACGGGGAATAAGGACACTATTTTAGGGCTGTCCATAGAAACACCTCTCCCTGACATTACTTCTAAACTATCCCCATGCAATGGCACTGTGTTGAACAAGGTGCCATAACAAACTCAGAGCTTCCTTCAACAGCTGATAGTCTCCCCAGCCTGGACGCTCCCTGACAGCCCCAAACCTGTGTACATGTTTAACCATACCCACCCCCTGTTCAACCCTAAGGACATGGGGAGCCAAGAAAATCCTCTCTTTCTCAACTCTTTTCTGCCCATAGCACCAGAAGGACTTTCTATTTAACTTTTCCTTCCAGGAGGAACTCTATGTCATAGCCTCCTTCTTCCCTATCCAATGAGCTTTTCCTTTTTTTCTCATTAAGCAAAAGTTTTTATTGAAGTATAATTAACATACAATGTTATATTAATTTCAGGTGTACAACATATTGATTTGGCAATTCTCTAATACATTACTCAACCTATGAGCTTCTTTTCTACAGGTGGATATCTTTTCCCTTCCTTAGCACAAAAAGCCTCATGATCTGGCCCTAATGGTGGAAAGATTACAGGAAAAAAAATTTTTTTAACGACCAAAAGGCAAGTACATGAGGAATTATTTCAAAATATTCATTTCTTTACAATAGCAGTGATTAAGTGTGAGGCTCTGTCTCCAGGATTTGGAACCCCAGCTGTACCACTTACCAACGGCATGACCTTGGACAAGTCACTTAATTATTCTACACTTCAGTTTCCTGATATGTAAAAATAGAGACAATACTAAGCTCGTTGTGAGGATTAAGCATGACTATGAAACAGCAGGTATAGGGGTGCCTGGGTGGCTCAGTTGATTAAGCGACTGCCTTGGGCTCAGGTCATGATCCCGGAGTCCTGGGATCGGCCCGCATCAGGCTCCCTCCTTGGCAGGGGGACCGTTTCTCACTCTCCCTCTGCCACTCTCCTGCTCTCTCTCTGCCAAATAAATAAATAAAATCTTAAAAAAAGAAAGAAAGAAAGAAAGAAACAGCAGGTATAGCACTCAACATAGTCACTGGCACACAACGAAGTATCTAGCTAACATTAGAGACTGAGTGTTTCTTTGTCCCTTAGCTACCAAAGTAGTCATTCACTCATGTTATTGAATTTCATATGCAGAAAGGGAACACTCAATGAAGGATATCCATCATTTTCTTTCCCTACAATAACAATAAAACTCTACCTTCAGTGTTTTAGATCTCCTTGCAGAAGGTCATTGCTGAGATGCCTGACTAACCCTGGATGGCAATGTTGCACTAGGTAGAATTTATATATTAGACCTGGGAAAGTGCATTCTGGCTTTCTGAGAAAAGGGCAGAGTTCAAATCAACAAAAATCTTGAGAGGCACCTGGGTGGCTCAGTTGGTTGAGCATCCGACTCTTGATTTTGGCTCAGGTCGTGATCTCGAGGTCCTGGGATCAAGCCCCGCATGGGGCTCTGTGCTGGGTGTGGAGCCCACTTAAGATTCTCTCTCTCCCTCTCCCTCTGCCACCACTCTCCCTCTCTATTAAAAAAAAAAAAATCTTGACAAAAATCTTAGGTGAAAATGTAGGGTGTATTACACACATGCACATTAAAACCAACCAGAAAATATATCTAAAAAAGGTATAAGCACATTTTAAATGATCTATTTAATACTATATCTTTTTTAAAAAAAGATTTTATTTATTTATTTGAGAGAGAGAACATGAGAGGGAGAAGCAGACTCCCCACTGAGCAGGGAGCCCAACATGGGGCTCGGCTTCATCCCAGGACCATGACATCATGACCTGAGCCAAAGGCAGACACTTAACCGACTGAGCCACCCAGGTGCCCCAATACTATATGTTTTATTAGCACTGAAAAGTGTCTCTTTTTATACTACTTAGTAAGTGCTATTATCAGTATATAGTGTTCTGTGTACAATTGTCAAGTGTTCAGTAATATCTGATTACTCTGGCTTTATTGTCCAAGTCACTTCTGAATGGATCAGAAGCACTTTGAAACCTGGCTAAAACAATTTATCTCATGGTGAAAATGCAGTTCAATGAAACAAGCTAATAAATTTCCTTGGCTCACAGTCACGCACTCTCAATCAAAGTTTCTTGAATAGCAAAAGGTTATCGTACAGCTGCCTTGAACCAAATGCAATTCTTTAGAAATCACCATTATGGGGGTACCTGGGTGGCTCAGTGTGTTAAACATCTGCCTTTGGCTCAGGTCATGATCCCAGGGTGCTGGGATCCAGCCCTCTGTTGGGCTCCCTGCTCAGTGGGGAGTCTCTTTCTCCCACTCCCTCTGCCCCTCCCCCTGCTTGTGCTCTCTCTCTGTCTCAAAAAGAAATCACTATTGTGGAGATATTTGGGGCATAAAATAAATTTTATTTAATTTAGTGAGATACATATAATAACTCAAATCAGGCTATGATATTCCTTTGTTCATTAGTTCCTTCAAACTATGTTGAGAGAGAGATCTTCAAAATAAGCCAGATTTGCAATTTCAATAGCCCACGCCAGAATGTACAATTTTCCCATTTTCCTCTTAGAACCTAGCAGTCTAAATAATAAATATGTGTTTAACTAAATATTTTAATGATATTTCTTAGATGCCTGGGATATAGTTACTCTTACAAATATAAATCACACCCACCCCAGACACTACAAGAATCTTATTTATAGTATTAATTTTCACCATCTATGAAGAAAGGGTTTGTAGAGCAAACTTCAGACTAGTCCCTGTGGAATTTAAACTATGTGGAACTTGAACTAGGAGACTTTATAGCATTTAGAACTGGAGCCAGAGCTGTTCCCCTGGAGGGTATCCGCCTTCAGAAATAATACTGTCTACTTCTTTTGCTTAGCAGAATCTCCATTTAAGGAAGTGTGAACAGTATTCTAATAAACAAGTGTTTTCTAAAATTTGGGGGGTAGGTCTTTCAAAGCAAAAGAGAGGACTTTAAAAAAACTTTACTGCCCCACCTTGAGGGGCACCCTACAGGGACACGTGGATGCATACTGCTCCCAGGGAAACAGAGAGGAAGAATTGGACTGATGCTATCTTCAATATGTCCTTCTTACTGCAAGTTTCCAAAAGCAAATGGCTCTTGTCTGGACACTGCAAATGAATTTCGTCAGGTCAAGGTGCAAATTGGTATTCTTCTCTCTCCAAGAAGCCAGGTTTACATTTATTAAGCAAATTCGTTTCACCATTCCTGGCTGTCTATATGCATGTCTGCCTTTTGAATTCTCTTGAACTGGTTATACATCTCACTGTTTCTACACTAATTAGTGAATCAAATAAAATCATGGCCATTTTTCATTGTATATTTGTATTAGAGTCATGATTTTTAGCTTTTTATTAAAATTATCTTTTAAACAGATCCTGACATCCCCTTGACAAAAGGGAATTTCGAATTTCTCTTTCAAAAAAAAGGAAATATTAATTCTAAAATCACTCCTCAGAAAGCATCACCAGTGGCAAATCACACATGCCACCATCGCTGCTATTTTTATTGTTTTCTTTTTGTTTTTGACAACTTAATTAAAAAATAAATTAACTCAGAAAATTTAAATACTAAATAAGTGTATAAAGCAAAAAGTGACAACTTCTTCTTAAACCCTTAGGTATCACTTCCCAGAAGTAACCCAGAAGTTAACAGTTTACCACTCCAATTTTTATCTAGATAAAATAAAGATTAAAATGAAGACTATGTACATAGATCTAGACTACATAGAGAAGGATCACAGGAAGGTAACAGGGAGGAAAAAGGGATAAATTTTGCCTTGGTGTTGGGGAGGAAGTCTGGTCACTGGATTTAAAGTCAGGAAACAGGTTGGGGCATCTGGGTGGCTCATCTGTTGACGTCTGGCTCTTGGTTTCGCTAAGGTCCTGGTCTCAGGGTTGTGATCTCAGGGTCGTGGGGTTGAGTCCTGGGTCCAGTCCTGAGAGGGCCTCTATACTCAATGCAGAGACTGCTTGAGATTCTTTCCCTCTCCCTCTCCCTCCCCCTCTGCTCCTCCCCCTGCTCACAAGGGGCACACAAGTGTGTGTGTGTGTGTCCCAAATAAACAAATAAATAACATCTAAAAAAAATTATAAAGTCAGGAAATGGGAATCCTGTACTGCTTCTGTGGACTCCTCACATGTACCTGTGAAGAGACAGGGGCCCAAGGAGAAGAAGCTGCCCTCGGGCTCTGGAATTGCTTCAGGCCCACACCCCGTTTCATTCACCCTCCCTGATAGGCTCCACTCCTGGGGTTTTGGTGGTGGTGCTTGTTCCCCCTTTTGTTTGTGTAACTTAATTCTTGTTCTTTATACAGCCTCCAAAACCCAGTTAGGGACCATCTGCCTAGTGCTCAGCCTTGGCACTCCCTAGAATATGATTGCCTTCTTTGCCCTCTGGGAAAAGAGGTGAATAAAGAGACCCCAAACCAGGTGAGAAGGTGGCCCTGCTGGCAGCGAGGCCATGCTGTTCCCAACTCAAGCCACACTCACAGGATAGAAACAATGTCTAAACAGGGCCACTCCCTTACCATATTTGGAAGGAGACTGCGAGGTCACTCTGCAAGCACAAAAATGATGAAACAGCCCCCTCTTCTGTCTAACAGAAGCGACTGCCGCTACCTTTGCTTTACCAACGAGAACACCCACCCCACTGTGGTCCTCCTATCTGATCAGGAAACCCTGTTAAGATACACAATCACAAAATTGCTCCTGCTTCCTGAAACCTCCAGTCCAGAACTGGCCTCCACTCCCTTAAACTCACCTTGCATCATCCAACACACACCCGTATTCTGTAAGAAGCTTCTCCCAACTTCTCATGGTTCTTTTGGAGTGCTCTCAGTTTGGTTACCGCAAGAAAAATAAACCTAATTTATTTTCACTACAATAAGTGTGTTCCTGATGATCTTTTGTTGGTGGGCTTTAATAGGGAATAACTTACTTACTTGAAAGGAATATTACATTTCATTCTGATCTTACAGCAACCCTTAAAAATGCTTCTCTCTGCCTGCTTTGTATTCTTCCATTTCTAATGAAGATCTTACTAAAATACATATGCATTTTCTCACTGTAACCTAGCATCCAACATGTAAAGCAAATAAGTCTTTTTGTCCCCAACAGCCACTGAGGGTGAGACTTGGGCAAGTTCATTCGGGGAGTTATGAAAAATGCCATGTGGAAACCTGAATTCTCCATCCTGAGAATACTCTAACATGAGAAGAGTAGTCAAGGAAAGGGCCAAATCCTTTAAATTTATCACCTCAAAAAATACCCCGGGGGTTGGGCGCCTGAGTGGCTCAGTTGGTTAAGCGACTGCCTTTGGCTCAGGTCATGATCCTGGAGTCCTGGGATCGAGTCCCGCATCAGGCTCCCTGCTCGGCGGGGAGTCTGCTTCTCCCTCTGACCCTCACCCCTCTCATGCTCTCTCATTTTTTCTCTCAAATAAATAAATAAAATCTTTAAAAAAAAAAAAAATACCCCGGGGGCTTCAGGAGCTCCTCGAGAGGCACTCCAATCCAACTGTGCAGGGGTTCAGGAAGTGTGGCCACTGACACCTGCTCAATGGACAATCAGCACAGAGGGCAAGGCTAGCCAAATAAGCTACTTCTCTTTCCCCTAGGGCCCTAAGGAAATCATCTCATTAGGGATGGTCAGACTGGAGAGAAGGTCAGAACCAGAGGAAGAACAAGACCTGCATTCCACTCCCAACTCTGCTGTTAATTAATTTATTCATTGCTTCTCCAAGGAGAGGAGTGGTTAGAACTTCTCCATCCCTAACTCCTTTAAATACTCTATCAGTATTTAAATCCCCTTCTCTGATTATCACACACACCTGGAATCACCTTATTTCCAACCCTCTACCTTCCCACTTCCACACGCCCCACCCCCAACTTCACTGATGGAGTTGAAGCCCATAAGCGCCTTCTCAACACTTCAGACTGGCACAACCTTCCCCAGAAGGGGATCACCAAAGAATCTTCAGCAACACTGCCCCTGTGTGTGACACGAGCAACGTTGTAAGATGTCAAGTCAGCAGATGCATAGCTGGTCATTAAGACTTCCTCCGAAGCATTGCTAAGCTCACCACCAAAGATTAAGTCTTGACATCCCAACTTCAGACACAAGCTGTGTCCAGAACCATCTCATTCCCCAAGAGAACTGAGGTACTGGCAGGGGTTAGGGGTCACCCTCCTAGTAAATGCCCCTTAGGGAAATCTCAAGTGGCCTTTCTTACACTGCTCCCATTGGGGATGATTTCAATCATCAGAGATGTTTTAATAACAGTTACCATGAGAAGGGGAAAGTATCAACCCTTGATCCCAGATGGTTCCACGTCCCCTATGCAAATGGGACTACCACCATCCCAGCAAATATTGAACACTTCATTCTAAAGGATATAGATCAGAACCCACATCTCATTAGCTTCAAAGCCCTTGCTTTTTCCCCTGAAAATAACTGCTTCATAAAGGGGCCCCTGCTAGAGATCATGCCCACATTAACCTAGCACTAGCAAAGGACACATTCAAACTCTGCCGTCATGACCTGCACCTCAAATAGCAAGAAGGCATGTAAATGTTAGGAAGATTTTCAATTCTTTTAATATATAATGTGGCAAAGGAAATAGCTTTTCAGGGTATACATATTAAATAAACTCTCTTCAAGCCGATTTCTATTTAGATAATTATTTGCAAACACTAGAAATAACATGTTCTATGAGCTGTCACTAGATGGATCAAACACACAATTTTCAACCAAATGCCAACCTTAAGTCACTAATATTCATATAAAATTCCAGCATTTCACTGCTCCAAGAAGAAGGGTTGTTGGTTTATAGAAAGCCTTCTGGACGTTAAATATAAACACATTTTAAAAGAAAAGTCAGGACACCTGGGTGGCTCAGTTGGTTGGGCGGCTGCCTTCGGCTCAGGTCATGATCCTGGGGTCCCAGGATCAAGTGCCGCATCGGGCTCCCTGCTCAGCAGGGAGTCTGCTTCTCCCTCTGACCCTCCCCCCTCTCATGCTCTCTCTGTCTCATTTTCTCTCTCAAATAAATAAATAAAATAAAATAAAAGTCAGCCATTCGCTTCCAGAATTGGCGGTACTGATGGGGAAGAGTAAGTTAACTCATGCTATTTAAGTTTTTTCTCAGAGGCACTTTCTCTGGTGATTTTTACATAGGGTCTATGTCTCATCCCCCTAACTAGACCATGAGTTCCTGAGGACTAGGACTGGGCTTCCTACCCACTATATATTCCTCTTAAAATGCCATAGGAGAAACTGACATTTAATGAGCATCTACCATGTGCTGAGAACAAACAGACCTCACTTAATTTTTTTTCAATAACTCCAATTACAAACAGTCATATAATTTTAAGTAAACTGAGGCCCAGAAATTTAAGACATTTACCCAAGATCACTAGGGAAGTTAATGGAAAAGTTGATGCTTGAGCTATTATTTGAATCTGGGGTCCACCCGCTACACTGTACTGTACTATCCACCATACCAAACCATACCACACCACACCATACCACACCACACCATAACATACCACGCCACACGATACTATACCACACCATATTATGCCTCACTCTAGCATAGCATGAAAGCAGGTGATATTTACTAAAAGCTAGTGGTAAAGCTTACTACTGAATGAAAATTTAAGTCAGAGTTATAAGACACCCATATTTCTTCCTTCTATTTCTAAGAACATCAACTCTCTAAGAGTTTGAAAGGCATGTAGCAAATTGACAAGAAACTGGCAACTTAATTTCCAGCATTTATTTACCTCACAGAACTATGATCAGATCAGCCCAATAACCACAATACAAATCTCATCACCAGAGATAGAGGACAACCTAACAATTACCTGGCTAGAGTTAGAGCCACATACCTGACACATATGTTCAAAAAACACTGAATGAATGAACGAATGAATGACTCAAAACTAAAGAACAAAATCTTGCTTTGTTAAGCATTGTGAAATCGCTTCAGTTATTCCTAAACTAGAAACAGTAACACAAAGCCTAAGATAATGAAAAAACTGACGTATAAGATATACTGATTCAATTGTTTATCACAAAAATTTCAGCACTGGGTGTGATGTCCCTTTGGCTGGGGAGGTGAGGCAGAACACTTAAGCAGATGTTGCTTTGCAGCCACATTGGAAAAAGCTCAGCAATGGTTCTTGGACCCCAGGGGACTAAGCCTATAGTGTTTTATTACAATTTGGCTGAATTTCTGAGCTTTAAAGTTGAACTAGTAAAAAGTATTTGGAAATCCAAGTGGCGAAAGGGAACAAAAAATCCAGTAAATCCAGCCTGCCAGGAGGCCCTCTGCTGAGAAGACTGGCAAGCCCTGCCTCCCCATGCTGCATGTGTGTTCTCTCTAAATATCACAGTTGCTGCAGAACCTTAATATGGGGGCGCCTGGGTGGCTCAGTCCGTGAAGCGTCTGCCTTCGCCTCAGGTCATGATCCCAGGGTCGGGATTGAGCCCCACATCGGGCTCCCTCCTCAGCGGGGAGCCCGCTTCTCCCTCTCCTGCCCCCCCCTGCTTATGCTCTCTCTCTGAAATAAATAAATAAATAAATCTTTAAAAAAAAAAAAAAAGAACCTTAATATGGGAAAGGCCAGAAGGGGCTCCCCAGACTCTGCAAAAGAAAGGCAGTATGACCCTTTAGAGACCCAGCTTTGGGCTTATCATTAACACAGCTCCTTGGAGGGTGCTTCGCACACCTCGCCAGATCTGCACAGAGAAGATTAATGTAAAAACAGGCAGAAAATGAAGGAAGAGGGCAAAGGGGTCTTGTAAAATCCAACCACCATCTGCCACTTCAAATCCAGCAGCATTAAGGTGGTTTAGTTTGCAAGAATTTTCCCTCTGGTTTCTACAAAAGCAATGCTTAGGCAAAAGTGGTGTAGGTCGTCTGGCAGTTATGCGCAGGAGGACTTTATTGAGTGCAAATAAATGAACACACTGAAAGCAACAAAACAGGAAGACCACAGATGTAAGCCTGGGCAACAGGGATCGGTAGCAACCCAGTTAGTGTGTGGTTACGGAGCTGCTCGAGTCACACCAAAGCATGAATCCGTTCCACCCCCACAAGTTAAAAACAAAAGAAAAAAGATTAAAAGGGTTATCTTTGACCAAAATATAAAGAAATAGTAACTTTTTTGTTGATGTTTTTTGTAACTCCAGGTTTACAGAATGGAATGGATCATATTCTTCAGGTCATAGGCTGCTACCGTTGGTGGTACCTGCAAAGTTCTTATATTCTATTTCGTTTTATTTTAATTCCTTTTATTCCCAATCCCAATCTTGCCCCAAGTATAGACACCCACTGTGGTATATTTAGAGTCTGACCTTTCACACATATTCATTTACAAACATGTGTATGTGTATTGTGATATGTAAATCTTATTTCTATCAAGCTTCTGCCTGCTGTATAGTAATCTATGAAGATGCATTGCCACAGTCTACTTATACATTTCCCTAAAGATATACACCTATATTATTTCTGACCTTTTGTCTGTCAGAACATGTAATATTGCCATGAACATTCTCATATGTCTTTCCGCGGTCTTTTTTTTTTTTTTGCAAAACTCTTACTGCTGAATGAAAATTTAAGTTAGAGTTTTAAGACACCCATATTTCTTCCTTCTATTTCCTCTCTGGATGTTGAAATTTGTCCAGGCATGGAATTTCTAGGCATAGGGTAGCATATTCATAATTTCACTCTGCACTGCCAAGACAGGTCACTGGAATACCTGTTTATACTTCCACCAGCAACATATGAGCAATCTCACGTCCCCACATCTTTGGCCAGTATTTGGTGTTACCTGACCTCAAACTTTTTGCCAACTGGATTGTTGTAAAATGGAGTCATTTTATTATAAATTGCATTTTTCTAATTATATTCAGAAATTGGAATAAGAATCCTTAATTTTGATTAAAAATAAAATTTTAATGTATAGTGTTGACTATCTGGACTCTTCTTTCTTCTATCTATCTTCAAACAGTATAACAAAGAGAGTCTCCTACATCTTCTTCCATAAATTTCAAAGTTTTATTTTTCCTATTAGGGTGTTTAATCCACCTAGATTCATGCTGCCTCCCAAGGAGACAACAGCAATGCAGCTCCAGCCAAGGTTGCCAAACAGGGATGTTGGCAAAAGTTGACAACTCTAAAGCCAGGAATCTGGATTCTTTCAAGGTAACAGCTCCTGATATTTAAAACTCTGTGTTGCCCAAATAAAAGGTATATATGGCCCAGACTCAACCTGTGAGCTACCAGCTTGTGTCTTTGAATCACAAAGTATCTCTTTAGTATTTTGACCTGACTTGCGAAGCTTTGTACTCTAGTCATTGCCAGAATAAGCAGTTCTTGCATTTTTTCTACCCATTTATTATAGTTTGCCTATCCTTAATGTGTTCCTAATCCTGCCCACTTAGTAATTTTATCCCCATCTCTGAACAGAGGGAATAACTGACCATCACTCAGTCAGCATATTTCCTTATTATTACACACATGCCACCTGACGGCAATGGGGTAGCCACATGCTTCTCAAGAAGCAAAATCTGACTTGGCCTAAAAGAGAAGTCATTTTTCTTTCCTTTTTTTTTTTTTTAAGATTTTATTTATTTATTTATTTATTTATTTATTTGAGAGAGAGGGATAGAGAGAAAGAACACAAGTGGGGGGTGGGGGCAGGAGGACAAGCAGACTCCCCACTGAGTGCAGAGCCCCCCCGCCGGGCTTGATTCCACAACCCTGAGATCATGACCTGAGCCGAAATCAAGAGTGGGACACTCAACCAACTGAGCCACCCAGGCGCCCCAAGAGGAGTTATTTTTCTACCATCTCACAATGCAGATTCCAGGAATATGTTTACAAGGAGTTGCTGGAGAGCACTGTTTTGTAAATACCTTGAGAGCAAGTGCTGGGTCTTCAATCCCATGCAATGCCCAAGGGTGCCTCACAAAAGTATTTATCTGATGAATTCCTTTGTCCCATCATCCTCTAGCAAAGGAGTGTAAAAGAATTCAGCCTCAAAGTATGGAGGTGGTTGATAACAACTACACAGTAGTAATCACAGTCCTGCAACAACTTGGATAAGAGAATTCTCCATAGCCAATTCACTTATTCCTGGGGCAAACTTGGAGAAAACTATATAGTAAATTGTATGAACATTCAAAATATCTCTACCCCTTTCTGTAGGAAAGTTACACCTTCCACCACACTGATGTCATGCATGGCCATGTGATTTATAGTACCCTTTCCTGGAACCCATCTTCTTGAACTCAGGAGCAGCCAGATGACTTGCTTTGAGCAAAGAAAGGTGAACAGAGGGGCTGTGTGCCTCTCTTGAGCAAAATCTCTCTTCCTTTGACTGGCATGTCCCAGAGAGCGCCTGCTCCTTTAAACTAAGTTGCAGAATAAAGATGACATGGTGCAAAGGCCCAGCTGACCTGCAATGGATATGGAGCATGAGTACAAATAAGCCTGTGCGGTCATAAGCCACTGAGGCTATGAGGCTATTTGCTACCACAGCATAACTTAGCCTAAGCTGACAGATAAAATTTCTTACAAGAAACTCACCTTAGTTGCATCTTGGACACCTTCCTTCCAAACTATCCGTGCGTTATGTTCTCTTGCTAATACTCTTCAAAGTAGTGGGGGTTTTGTTTTGAAATTATCTGTCAATAAATACAATTACTGTTGTGTGGCCTCTATCCTTTAACACCGAGGAGTCTTTACCAGACTACTAAGCACACTTACTAATGTCCCTGAAAAGTGCTTTGAGAACTTAGAAGTGAGTTAAACTTACAAGGTTTTTTTTATTTTAAAGAGTTCTCCAATGTACCAACTTTCAGTTTCCAGGCTGGTATGTAAGGTGCTTAGAAGTTGCCATTTTGTCCTAAGAAGTGGAAAACCAGACAAACAGAAAAATCAACAATTCTTTTTATATATGTCAGAAAAGAGAGGTCACAGGGCAAACTGCTACCCTCAAAATTGTGGATAGGTAGATACAAAGAATCACAACTTGCCAGAGCAGAAGCCTCCATGGAAACCAGTGCAGGGGTAGAAAAACCTAACCTGTAATTGATGAACTGTTGGAGGCTGAGTGTGGACAAATATGAGAGTTAAAAATGCCAGGGAGGAGAGTCATAGTTTTGTGAGTTTTACTTCCTGGAGCTGAACCTGCTTCTCATAGTGAGTATCAGAGAAAAATCCCCTTGTGCTTCCAACAGTGAGAGAAGAAAAGGAACCATTTTGAAATACACCAGAACATTCTGTTCTTAACAAGACCTGCCCTCAAGAAAAACCATTTTACTAGGGTCTAACCTACTGGGGAAAGGGAAATAGCCAAGCCTGGCCACTGTAGCCATCCTGTCCCACCTAAGCCAGAAGCAGTAGGTCTGAAACTAAGAAGCACTTGTGATGTTCACAGCCCAGGGTCACAGGCTCACTAAAAGGTGGAAACCTAATTCTGGGACTGTAGCACACTTCCCTTACTCCCACACCTCACCACCATATCACGAAAGGCTTATTTATTGGCATTCCTTTCACTCAGTTCATCCTGTCTGGCTTTCAACCAAATTACAAGGCATACCAAAAGGCACGCGACATAGTCTGAAACTATAGAGCATCAGAACCAGACTCGTATATGGCAAGGACGTCTGAATTATCAGACTATGAATTTAAAACAACTGTGACTAATATGCTAAGGGCGCTCATGGTAAAAGAACAAATGAGTAAAGTAAGCACAGAGATGGATATTCCAAAAGAAGAAGCAAAAAGAAATGCTAAAGACCAAACACATAACAGAATAAAGAAGGCCTTTGACAGACTTGTTAGTAGACTACACATGCCTGAAGAAAGAATTGCTGAGCTTGAAGATATGCAAGAGTTCTATTATGTGGGGCTTTAAATATAAAAATGTAAATTTAAAAAAAAACCAGAAACATCTTTATTTGGAATCTTTGAGTTTCTAAGTGTTAGCTTTATAGGACAGCTTCCCTTTGGGCATCACTCAAAATTATGAGATGGGAGAATCTGAAAAAAATAATAACCAATTACAAAAAAAATAAAACCCATAGCCAATTACAGCTCAGAACACTCCAACATCCATTCCTACCATCAGAGGAGTGAGGTTTCCCCTTGCTATTGTATTCGTCACCTTCTAAGGTAAAGTAGAGAAGGCAGCAGCACAGTGAAAGGGAAGCACTGAAACACCAGTCAAGTATCTTACGATTCTATCCCCAACACCCATTTAGTCCTGAAGCTCTGAGGACAGTCCTGCCAGTAAAGGAAGGTTTGGTTTCTCTTAGACAGCTAGAGAAATACAGGGCAATACACAAGGGAAATCCATGTAAATATCTACAGGTTTCTTTCTTTTATTTTTACTTCTGAAAATTCGTCTTTCTATCTGGCTTCCTGGGGAGAAAGGGAATCCTATGGGCATCCAGTGGTTACAATAAGTATTTTAATATTTCAGAGCTCTTTTATCAGGATACTGGATCAGGTCCACATTTTGACACTGACATTTCTAAGGTCTGTAATATTCTACATTTGTAATGAAAATGAAACACTGAGAAAATATAGGACTTTGGGATCATAGCCTGTAATATCATTTGACAGTGAGTAGCACCTGGGTTTTTAAAAACTCATAAGCACATTTTTTTTTCTAGCTTCTCACATAATAGACCTTATCATTTGAAGATTTCTGAAAAGAAATTTGAGTTTGGGCAATACCGGCCCACAAGCTGCATCACCAAGTTATTCTCATGGTACCTAAGAATTATAGCTATGTGACCCATCAACACATAGATATTAGCAACATGTATACCTAACAAAGAATCAATACCAAGAATCAATAAAGAACTCCTACCAGTCAATAAAAAAGGATACAGTAGAAAAATGTGAAAAGGACATGAGCAGGTATTTCAAGGAGGAGGAGGCAAGAATGGTGAATATAAATATAGAAAGATGTTCAATCTTCTCAAGAAAATAGAAAGTAAGACCACATCAAGACACCATTATATTCCCACCACATTGACTGGTAATAGCAAGTATTAGGAAGGAAGTAGATCAATGGGAAATCCTATACCCCTATATGCATATAGGTAAATATACTACATATATGCCTATACATTATATGAAACTATAAATTGGTACTGAAACTATAGAAGGTAATTTGATATTATCTTGTAAAGGTAAGCATATGTGTATCTTATAAACCAACAATTCCACCCCTTGGTATATACCCAAGAGAAATTCTTACACATATGTACCAGGAGACATACACAACTATTTTTATATAACTAGTGTAAATGATAGCAAAAAAACTTCCTAGGAACATCCAAAGAACCAATGACAAAAGAATGGATAAATTCTGTATTCATATAATGGAATACTATACAGCAGTTAAAATGAATCATGATTGAGGCAACATGGATGAATCTTAGAAACATAAAGTTGACCGAAAAAAAAAAACAAAACAAAACATGTTTTAAAAGAATACACATAGGTGCCTGGGTGGCTCAGTTGGTTAAGCATCTGCCTTCAGCTCAGGTCATGATCCTGGGGTCCTGGGATCGAGTCCCACATTGGGCTCCCTGCTCAGCGGGGAGCCTGCTTCTCTCTCTCTCCCTCTGCTGTTGCCCCTGCTTGTGCTCTCTCTTTCTCTCAAATAATCTTTAAAAATAAATAAATAAAAATAAAAGAATACATGTAATACAAAAACAATTTTATAAAGCACAAAAAATATGATTTAGTGATACATATATATGTAATAAAACTACTTTTTTAAAAAAGCAAGGGAGTAATAAATCTATAATATAGGATAATGTCTACCTCTAAAGGGAAAGGCAGAGAATAGAATAGAGGAGAACACTGATGGGTTAAATGGCATTGTCAAAGCTCTAGCTCTCAGATTGGCTTGTGGATTCATCAGTGTTCCTTTTATAATTATGCCTTATAACTTGCATCTATGTTATATGTTTGCATATAAATAAAATGTTAAATAATTTTTTAAATAAAATTTTAGAATATTAAGCTGATTTCTGATTGGCAATAGCCTTAAGTTCTGGAAGATCCTCATGAAGTATGGCAGCTCCTTAGTCTTTCACTATAGGAGACTCTTTAAGAGTCTTAACATGTCTTAAGAGTCTTAACTCTTTTTTTTTTTAAGATTTTATTTATTTGACAGAGAGAGACACAGCGAGAGAGGGAACACAAGCAACAGGCAGAGGGAGAGGGAGAAGCAGGCTCCCCGCTGAGCAGGGAACCTGAAGTGGGGCTCGATCCCAGGACCCTGGGATCACGACCTGAGCCGAAGGCAGACACCCAACCAACTGAGCCACCCAGGCGCCCCAAGAGTCTTAACTCTTAAATAGGTCTTATATAAAACAAGTCATGTACTATGTGCAATCTGAATTTTGATTGCTGAGGTTAAGTTCTACTGCTAGGGCAAGAAGTTCTGATTCTTTCTTTGAAAATTCTACTTCAATTAATTATATTTTCATGGATATAGGGTGACTTTTGCTGATGTTTTCTCTCTTCTGTGTTCAGAGGATTTTGATATATCTACTTTATATAACAGTGTAGCCTATCACATGTATGTTACTGGTTTGAGAATATATTGTTTGATTAGTGGCTCACTCTGGTTTTTGCTTTTTCCACTAGAAAAATAGTTCTAAAATGTGGTTTAAATATCACTGGGAGGACCAAAAAGACCCTTTCAAGAATTTCATGAGGTCAAAACTAGTTTCATAATAACATTAAAACACTTTTTGCATTTTTTAAAGTGTATTAACATTTGCAGTGATAGTGCAAAAGCAATGATGAATAAAACCGTTGGCTCTTTAGTATGAATCAGGGTAGTGGCATTGAACTATACTAGTAGTCATTGCATTCCTCATCAGCAGGCGGTGAAGGTGTGTGGGGAGAAGCCAGTTCCACTTACAAATGTCTTGGAGGCAGGAGTTAAATACAATTACATTTTATTGTTTCTCATTCCTTGAGCATATGTCTCTTATGTATTCTTTGGCATGAAATGGAAGTACACATAGAGGCCTTCTGCCTCATACCCAAGGTTGATATTTGTCTCAAGGGAAAACACTTGTGCATCAGTTTGATGTGCAAGCTGCATGTGGAATACCATTTTTATTTTTTTTATTTCAAGATTTTATTTATTTATCAGAGAGAGAGAGAGCACAAGCAGGGGGAGCAGCAGGCTGAGGGAGAGGGAGAGGGAGAAGCAGACTCCCCGCTGAGCAAGGAGCCCGATGTGGGACTCGATCCCAGGACTGCGGGATCATGACCTGAGCCGAAGGCAGATGCTTAACCAACTGAACCACCCAGGTGTCCCTACCGTTTTTATTTGAAAGACTAGCTGATAGGGGTGCCTGGGTGGTTCAGTAGGTTAAGCATCTGACTTTTTTTTTTTTAATTTTTTTATTCTTATATTATCCCCATACATTACATCATTAGTTTTAGATGTAGTGTTCCATGATTCATTGTTTGTGCATAACACCCAGTGCTCCATGCAGAATGTGCCCTCCTCAATACCCATCACCGGGCTAACCCATCCTCCCACCCCCCTCCCCTATAGAACCCTCAGTTTGTTTTTCAGAGTCCATTGTCTCTCATGGTTCGTCGACCCCTCCGATTTCCCCCCCTTCATTCTTCCCCTGCTGCTACCTTCTTCTTCTTCTTCTTTTTTTTTTCTTAACATATATTGCATTAT
>NC_138369.1:95471785-95618874 GCF_054177405.1 Leptonychotes weddellii | reverse complement strand
TTGTCTCTCTTCCTCCCCCTCTGCCTCTCTCCATGTGCACTCTCTCTCTCTCTCAAATAAATAAATAAATCTGAAAAAAAAAATAGCTGATAAACTAGGTTTTCCACATTTGAGTTTGGTAGATGTTTTCTCATAAATGAACGGTGAGCCTGCCACTTCAAGACAAACACCTGACAGTATTTTTTTTTTTTTTAAGATTTTATTTATTTGCGAGAGAGAGAATGAGAGACAGAGAGCATGAGAGGAGGAGGGTCAGAGGGAGAAGCAGACTCCCTGCTGAGCAGGGAGCCCGATGTGGGACTCGATCCTGGGACTCCAGGATCATGACCTGAGCCGAATGCAGTCGCTTAACCAACTGAGCCACCCAGGCGCCCCCTGACAGTATTTTTTGCTAATAATAAAATTCAGGTTTCAAAGATGGAATCTGGACTTTTGAAAACTTGTGATTATCACCACGAACTTGACAATTTCTCACTCCCAAAGACTTTTCTGATGAGATCAGTGGTGACATTAACAAATGTGATTTTCTTTTATTGTATAATGAAATCTGCTACATTTGGAAGACCTGCATAAGAATAAGCCAGTATTTTCCAAACGACAAATGCATGATGTTATAAAATTATGCATGGGTAAAAGGTGAATTCAAACTGCAAAATAGATGAATGAAGTATTTAAACAGAGTAGGAAAATTAATAATCTTGTGAATATTATCAAATTAACTCTTACCAAGTCAGATTATTTTAACAACTTTAACAAAAAGTTATTTCTCCCTCTTTAACTGTAGGAGAGAAAAGCATTTGCTGCTTCTCTTTTTCAAACTCCTTTGGTTAATAATGAAGACTGGTTTTTTTTTTTGTTTTTTGTTTTTTTAGGATCTTAGCACTTATAAACTAAAACCAGGCCTGTACAAAACTATAATAACAAAAAGCAGATCAGGGGCTGCCTGGCCCTGGGGGTGGCGGACAGGGATTGACTGTAAAGGGCCAGGAGGAAACGTATGTTCTATATCTAGATTGTGCTGATGTTACAGGATATTGTAAGATTGCTAAAATTCATCAAAATAATACCTTAAACAATAAGAGGGGGTGGAAACTAGCCTGTAGAGTTCAATTTTACTGGCAGAAATGGAGAAAGAGGGGAACAGGTTTTACTTAATAAAAATGAAATCGGAGCATGGAGCATTTTTCTTTCCTGGGTCCAGTGGTCCATCTGGAGGGAGTATACATAATGGCTACAAGTTCAGATAGTGGAGATGCAGTCCTAAGCTTGAAATCTGGCATTGCCACATACAATCTGTGTGACCTTGAGCAGGTCACTTATCTAAGCCTCTCTTTCTTCATCTGTGAAATGAGGATCGACATAGCACCAATCTCATTATTTTAAGAAGATAACTTGCATAAAGTGCCCAGCCTAGTAAATGCTCCATAACATTAGTAATTACTGAACCATTTAGACACCTGGTTGCCATATACATATTCCCTTAGATGCTGTGATGTCTTGAACTGTGTTCCCCCAAAAAGATGTTGGGAGTCCTAACTCTCAGAATGTGACCTGATTTGGAAAGAGAGTCTACAGAGGTAATCAAGTAAAAATGAGGTCATTTTAGGGGTAGGCAATATGACTGTTATCATTATAACACAGATACAGACACATACACAGGGAGAATGCCATGTGAACAGGAAGGCAGAGATCAGGATGATGTTTCTATACGCTAAGGGACTCAAAGATTGCTATCAAAACACCAAGAGCTCCCAGAAGCTTCCAAAGCCTGGAACAGCTTCTTCCTCACAGCCTCAGAAGGAACCCACCCTGTCAACACCTTGATCTTGGACTTCCAGCCTCCAGACCTGTGAGACAACAAACTTCTCTCATTTAAGCCACTCTGTTCGTGGTACTTCGCTACAGCATCCCTAGTAATGTAAAAGGATGCTAACTGTTCAAAGGCCAACCTTTATTAACTCAAGTCACCAAGTAACTGAAAGAAACTACACAACATGAACAAACATGAGTCACTGCAGGCAAAGAGGGGACAGGAGAGGCACAGAGAGGAGGAAGAGGAAAGGGGAGGGAGAGGGGAAAGAACACAGAAACAGGGGCGCCTGAGGTGGCTCAGTCGTTAAGCATCAGTTCAGATCAAGATCCCAGGGTCCTGGAGTTGAGCCCCGGCATCAGGTTCCCTGCTCCGCAGAAAGCCTGTTTCTCCATCTCCCACTCCCCCTGCCTGTGTTCCCTCTCTAGCTGTCTCTCTGTCAAATAAATAAATAAAATCTTAAAAAAAAAAACACAGAAACGATTAGGATTCCAACAGTGAAAGAGGAAAGGCTAGGAAGGAACAGTTTGCATTAACAAGAAAAAAAAAGAGCGCAGGGGCACCTGGCTGGCTCAGGCGGTAGAGCATTCCACTCTTAATCTCAGGGGTCCTGAGTCCAAGCCCCACATTAGGCATAGAGCTCACTAAAAAAAAAAGAAAAAAAAAATTTAAAGAGAGAAAAAAAGCACAGAATCCAGCAAACATGTCCCTTCCCTCCACACTCAGAGGCCCACCCACCATTTATCACTGCATAATAATTTTAAATCTTCACAACTCATAGGCGGCATGATAATGACTGTCATCTAAGGTTTTCCTATAAGAAGTATTTCTTATTTATTTTTGTTATAAATTGCCAGGCACTTTGAATTCAAATGACTACTCTGAGTAAGGGAACCACAGTATTTACTTACATGATTTTCTTAAAAAATATCCTAGGGGAAAGAGTCCTTTAGGATAATCTGGGTTAATACAACCACCAAATATTTAAATTCTGGTCAAGAACACAAGGAGTAATTGAACCAGGACTCAAGTATTAAATTCTTGACTTTTTGTACAATGCTTTCTCCTGTATATCATTCACTCCCTACAACTTTATAGTAAAAATAATAGGGTTTCACAATTAGGTAGGGCCAATCTGGATGCTGACTTTGCCCTTCTAAACAGAGTATAGACTCCCTCCTTTTACAAGGATGGCTAGCTCTAAGTATACCTCATCCTGTTGTATGGAAAGTAGGAAGCAAATGCTTGACAGATGTTTATACAGATGTTGGCAGCTATCTGTTCCTTTCTGTTCTAAGAGCTCTGGAGGCCAAGTCACTGTGCCTCAGGGTGCCAGAGCAATTGTAGGATGCACAGACCAGTGACAGGGCTCAAAAATGCCCATGCTATGCACTGTCCTCAGGGTTGAGCAAAGAAGTAGGTCAAGGAAGGACCAGAAGAAGGAAGATATATACTCAAGCAAAACCCTGACCCTCTTGCCATTGTTGGGAACAGGCTTCCAGTAGCTGAGATTCTGACAAGTGTTCACTCCAAGGTGAAAATACAAAATGACCCTTAGCAAATGACTAGTTCTCACAGCACCTAGAATAGTGTCTTTGCTTTCTGTTTACGCCAAGCACTTTACATGTATTAACTCATTTTCTCAGCATAACTGCCCCCTGCAGTAGACATTATTATCCCCACTAAACTGACGGAGAAATTGAGGCACGAAAGTGTTAAGTAACTTGTCTGCCATAACAAAGCTAGCAGTGGCAAAACCAGGATTCAAACTGAGGCAGCCTGCCTCTGGGGTCCATATTCTACATTGCATACTCTACATTTTCTATTATTCATATCTCTACTACACCCAAGGATGTACTGGTAAATGTTTAACCACCAGTTCTTCCAGGGGAGACAGGCTCTGATATATAGCATTTCCCCCATTTCTATGGTGTAAAGACTCCCGGGCGAATTTCAAGCTGTCAACATGTATCACTGAACATGAAATTGGGAAGAGATACACACAATCAAAGGCTTTGTCTGGCCACCCTATTAAAACAGCACTCTCAGGGGACACCTGAGTGGCTCAGTCAGTTAAGTGTCTGCCTTCAACTCAGGTCATGATCCCAGGGTCCTAGGATTGAGTCCTGCATCGGGCTCCCTGCTCAGCAGGGAGCCTGCTCTCCCTCTGCCTGCCGCTCTCCCTGCTTGTGTGCTCTTTCTCTCTCTCTCTCTGATAAATAAATAAAATCAAAAAAAACAAAAAAACAAAAAAACAAAACCCAGCACCCTCAGGAACCTCCTAGCCCCTCACCCTGCTTTATTTTTCTTCATAGCAAGACCATCCATCACAATAAATTTTCTCATTTGCTTATTGCCAGTCTCTCACTAGCAGAATGTAGGACCTTCATTTCTTTCCCCTAATTGAGATAAGCAGAATAATGGCCCTAAAGATGTCCACGCCCTAATCCCTGAAACCTGTGAAGTGCGCTGCTTTACATGGCAAAAGAGACTTTGCACATGTGATTAGTTAAGCACCATGAGATGGGAAGATTATCCTGGATTAATATGATTCAGTGTAATCACAAAGTTCCTTAGAAGGGAAAGAGAGAGGCAGGTGAATCAGAGGGGTGATGCGATAACAGACACAGAGGTTGGAGCGATGGGGATGTAAGATTTATCAGGCCAGTGCTATGAAAACGAAGGAGGGGGCCACCCACCAAGGAACACAGGCAGCCCTGTGAAACTGGAACAGGCAAGAGAATGGATTCTCTCGTAGGGCCTCCAGAAAGAACACAGCTCTGCCAAAACCTTCATTTTTGCCCAGCAAAACCCATTTTGGAACTTCTGACCTCCAGAACTGGAAGGTAATAAATCTGTGTTGTTTTAAGCTACTAAATGTGTAATCTGTTACAGCAGCAATGAAAAACGAATACACCAGTATCCTTGGCACCTAGAGCCAAAGGAAGAATAAGAGTTTTGAAGGCGATTGGGGAAAGTTTTTTCCAGGCAGAGGGAGGAGCATACATAAAGCTGTGGCAGCAAGAGAATATCATGTTTTCAAAGGAAGGGTATATAGAATATTGCCCTGGTTGATAATGTACTTTCACATGCAGTTTCTCATTTTTTCTTCCAGAGCCTCTCTTCTTTTCCATCGAATAGGTAAAAGCACCTTGTGGCAAGTTTGAATTCCTGGCTCAAGAACCCAGAGGAAGCTAAAGGGTTCCTGCCAAAGACCACCAGAAACATAACTATAATCAAAATAGTATACTTGCCAGCATGGAAAGCCACAGGACCCCTTGGTAAGAGTTTCTTAGGAAGGGCTTATCATATGACCAGGGCTTGGGATCGATGTTGGGGAAGATGTGAAGAAATGTGGTTTCGTTCTGGATTGGATGCTCTTAGGTAATGGGGCAGTTCTGTACTTGGCTATTTTGATCATCTGTATCTAGCAGGGAGGAGGAACAGAGCAGGGGGCAAGTGCTGTAACTGGTGGAGGAGCAGATCAGTGGCCACTCGTGTGAGCCAGGCGAGGGGACAGTTCTTATTTTCATCTGTGCTCAGACATGATTACAGAGTGGTCTTGTTTTTGTCTCCCTTCACCATGGACACAGAATGACCTTGGCAGATACCGAGGTTTTGTAAAACTATTTACATTCAGCAGGACAGCACCATAGCTAAGGCCCAGCTCACAGCTGTCACACTGAGCTGGGGCTCAGGATCACGTCTGCTGGTGGCTCTTCCTACCTCACAGCCCCGTCACCAGGTCGCTCTGGTCTGTAGAGCTGCAGCGGTTACAAGACCCTCCCTGGCAGTTCTCATCTTCCTGTTTCAATTCCTTCTCCCACTTACTCCGTTTATTTTCCACTTATGTTGTATGTTTTCCATAAATTAATGAAAAATTGTAATCCCCAAAGGCAAGTAAATTTGTACAATACAATCACTTACAAACGCACCTTCCTAACACACCACATGACTGTTTTGTATTCCCTTCCAGATGTGGTGTATAAGCATCCACTTTTTTTTTTAAAGATTTTATTTATTTATTTAACGGAGAGAGACACAGCGAGAGAGGGAACACAAGCAGGGGGAGTGGGAGAGGGAGAAGCAGGCTTCCCGCTGAGCAGGGAGCCTGATGCGGGGCTGGATCCCAGGACCCTGGGATCATGACCTGAGCCGAAGGCAGACACTTAACAACTGAGCCACCCAGGCGCCCCAGCATCCACGTTTTTATCCAGGCATGATGATAGGGTAAATATAATTTTGTATTTTGCAGTTTTCATTTAATAATTTTTTCAAAAGATTTTATTTGAGAAAGAGAGAGAGAGAGAGGACAAGCGGGGGAGGGGCAGAGGGAGCAGATTCCCCACTGAGCAGGGAGACTGACCTGGGGCTCAATCCCAGGACTCTGGGATCATGACCTGAGCCAAAGGCAGACGCTTAATCGACTGAGCCACCCAGGTGCCCCACTGTTTTCATTTAATGTTAAATTTTGTAATTTTCCCAATTATAAAATTACATAGCATAACAAAGAACAGCTTTGGATAACAAAGGGTGTCCTTTCAAAGCATCCACTCATTGGGTGGCTGTCAGTGGCCATCAAAACTCTAAGTATGAAAACCTAGTCTGAAAAAAATGAGGCGGAAAGTAAATTGGTGTTGTGGGTGGGGCTGCTGATCGGCTGAATGACCTCCGCCACATTTCCACAGAGACCACTGCAGATCCTGAGATTCCGTAAGTATTTCCTTGAGCTCTACCCTGGGATCCTGGAGCACCTCGATGGGAATTTAAGTGCTCCCTAGAGGCAAAGATAATCTAAGGATCTTTTCTCCTGTCTCAGAGAACAGCACACACACAAACCAAACAAAAACCAAAAAAACAACAAAAAAATCTTAAAGGGAAACCTAAAAGATGACTGCTTCCTCAACAGCAACCAGTAGGAGACTGAGTAAACTCTGACGGAGCTTGCACTAGGACCACTGGCAGGAACTCACCGAGAAGCTGCCTCAGCGATGTGAAGGTCAAAGTGGAATACAGAGTTGTGGGGTCTGCTGGAACCCAGTAGCCAGAGAAACATTGCCCCCTGGGAACTGAAGACACGTCTGTGTTTTGGAAATCGACTTCTCAAGAAGTCCTTCTCAAAAGGCCTCCTCAAGGGATGTGAGGTGTTTGGGCGCTGATTCCATGTCTCTTAGTCATCTTCCAGAACTGAGCTTGTTAGGATCCCTTTAAGTGTTTGCTGAATGACTGAAACTGACCCAGCTGGCTGAGGAAAGCACCACCAAAGGCAGGACCAAAATTAGCTTCCCTGAAGAATGAGCTGCTGCTCCCCAGCACCACCTGCTGAAACCCTTGGGAACTCTGGACCAAAGCCCTTGGTCCCCTGCCTGGAAACTCAGCAAACCCTGCCAGGCAGCTTGAAGACTCTGCTCAGAAGCCAGGGAATTACTGACAGGAGGAACACTGCAGGCTTCAGGACTGAAAGCAGAGCAGGTCTTGAGATCACTGGTGAGCTTCCTAGTCATATTTCCTATTGGGAGAACAGAAAAGGTAGAGATTGATTTCTTTTTCATCGGTAGGTAACCGTGGGGAGGCAGTAGGCAGCATAACCAACTAAGAAACTTTATGGGGTTTGGCTGATAAAGGTATTTGGACCTAGATGCAGCATGGGGCCAACCCAAACCCACAAAGTAGCATGAAGACTGTTTCAGGGGGAAGGAGATTCATAGAAAGTACTGAACTTATTGGGATATATTCTAATCTCTGCTTCATAATCTGGGTGTGTATGTAATGTGATGGCCAGTTCCTTAACAAGCTGTTTTGGCTCTGGGCTGGGAAAGATATTTACCTTTGACATCTGAGGTTTCTAGGTTCCTGTTCTCTATGCAGGAAAGAAAAATCCTGAGGGCTGAGCTGGGTATTGAGACAAAGAAAAAGGAGACACCGCACAGGGAGAAGTTAGGGAGTTTCTCTCTCCCTAGAGGGGAATGTATTGCCAGTCTTATGACAGGGTAAAGGGGATTGGTGCTCCAGAATCTGATGGTTTCTTCTTAAGGCAGCACTTCTCAAGTGTCTGGGGTAGATGTGTGGAATGCAAGGGCCACAGGATAATTGCAGATTCAGTGAAGTAGGCTGGGTTGGATGGGAAGTTGGGGTGTTGGTTTTTTCTTTGCTCACGATAAAGAGAAGGTAAGGGGATGAGACACACATGGCCATCAAAACCATAAGAAACAGCTGAAGCATGAAGCAGTCCAAGACTATAGGAAATGTGGCCACTTCCTCTTCGGAGGCTGGGACCAGAATATGAGGAACTGTTCTGCTGAATTTGAGGAGAATGGCTTCATTTCACTCCAACAGGAGAGAGTCTCTGGTGTCACTTCTAAAATCATGTAGACAAAGGGAAAGAGATGAGAATGTCAAAAAGCAATGAGAGGAGATATGAGGGTACAAGGAAAGGGAGAAGCTGCTGGACAACGGATATTTAACAAGGGTCTTAGTTTTACCCCTGAGTATCATCTATGGGGCTATTTGGAGCACGTCCAGACGTTTGGAATCCAAACGAGATCTAGGGACATTGGACTGACAATTGTCAATACTGGTGAGTGGATTTTTGAGCATGGAACAGGAATAGGACAGAAGCTGAGGTGTTGGACAGGGAGTCTTCTCTAGGATGTAGAGAACTAGCATCTTAATTAGGAAAGACTTGGGTCCCAGGAGGTGCTTCTTTATTACAGTATGCTTGAATCCAAAAGGCCAGGTGAGGCCCACATTAGTGAGCACTGAGCCCCAGGAAATGTTGGCCCTCCTGCTAATGATAACTGCATGAGTGAAGGAGGATGTGGAGTGAAACTGCGGTAGGACAAAACATGGGTGACCAACCTTAGTTAACAGAGACAACCCAGGCAGGGCTCACACTGGGTGAGGACCTGGTGCAGGCAAAGTGTTAGCTCCTTTGTTGAGGACAATTGGAAGTGCTTTACAGTGGCTATAGAGGAGACTGCAGTGAAATAGATAAAACTTAGCTAATGTTTTTATTCACAGAGACAATCCTGATTGTGTCTACACTGAATGAGGAACAGAGTACTGGAAAATGTTGGTTCCTTTGCTGATGGTAGTAATTAGAAAACCTCTGGGGTGACTAGTGAGATTGGAGTCAAATGGTAGGGCAAAACTTGGCTGGCCAATTCTTCACAAGGACCAGCTAATCAGTGCCCGTAATTAGTGAGGATCAGGGCCCTAAAAAAAATGTTAGTTCCTTTGTTGATGGTAATTGGAAGGGCTTTAGGGTGAATAAAGAGGAGCCCAGAGAGAAACCAGAGAGAAACTGGGTTAGGATAACACCTAGATGGCTAAGCTGGATCCAAAAGGACAAGACTGGGAAAGTACTAATTTATTAAACCTGTTGATTGGGTCAGCGGCCCTGCTCTGCTGGTGGTCAAATGAGAAGCTTCCTATGAGGTCTGATTCATATAATTAAAAAAAAAAAAAAAAAAAGTCTGTCACACAAAGAGGAAGCTTCAGAGTTGAAGTTGCATTGAGAACAAAAAGAAATGTAGATGCAGGGAGAGAGACGAGCTCTGCATCAGGTTCCTGCTCAGCGGGAGGCCTGCTTCTCCCTCCCCACCTGCCCCTGCTTGTGTTCCCTCTCTCACTGTCTCTCTGTCAAATAAATAAATAAAATCTTTAAAAAAAAAAATACAAATACAAATAAGAAAAATAAAAGTTCTATTTAGTACCCTTTTTACTCAATCCGCAAATTTTTTAGTACTTGTTCTTAATGGGTGCTCAACTGAAATTTATGACATAGAAATATGTCTCTAAATATTCATTTAAGGGGCGCCTGGGTGGCTCAGTTGGTTAAGCGGCTGCCTTCGGCTCAGGTCATGATCCCCGGGTCCTGGATCGAGCCCCACGTCTGGCTCCCTGCTCAGTGGAGAGCCTGCTTCTCCCTCTCTCTCTGCCTGCTGCTCTGCCTACTTGTGCTTTATTCATTTAAATCTTGGTTTAAAATCTCATCATAAATACAAAATCTAAATGAATAAACTAAGATGTTTTTTAATAATTTTGAGAAATTATGAAATCTTCCTCCTTTTAACTGTTAACTGACAACCAAATTTGATATTTGGAATAGAAAAGGAATTTGTCCAGGCTTAGGTCGGTTTGGATGAATTATAAACCAGTTTGTGCTTTCCTAAATAAACTTCCCTGGTTTGGGCAACTACTAGCCACATGTTAATTAGTGACAGTGATCCAACATTAAAATTTAAGAAACTAACCAAAGACAAAAAACAATGCATGTCCAAGTATGCCATTACATATAAGCCCCCATACTCATTCCTCTTCATGTGCACCTTTCCAGGGCCACTGTTTTTACCTTCTATGAAATGGATGGAGCAGCATCTCCCATAGGTGGATGATTCAGAGCTTTCCCTTCTCCAATCCAGGGCCCCAGCTCTGTGGCTTCTTAGCTGTGGATTTACATTTAAGCAAGTTAAATAACACGGAGCTCATTTCACCTTACAAGGTGCCCAGGTTCCCTAGGCATACTTGATTTCAAAGACCCAGTTCAACAAGGGCATCAGGCCAAACCACAAGCTGGAGGTTTCCTGTTAGGCAACTGCTTTTGTGTGGTGTTTTTTTGCACTTTTTCTTGGACTTTCAGAGAACTCATACTCCCTTGTCAAGTATCAGTAAGTTTTGCTTTTATCACGATTTATCCTTTCTCATATTCTCCCAGGCTCTGAAAACCACTTTTAATCCATTAATCTCACTTAAAAGTCCTATTCCTGGTTTCTTTAGTTTACAGTTAAGCAAAATTATGGTCTAATTAAAGTATTGTTAGGCCTTCCTCTAAGAAGAGCATCTACTTTTGGGGAGTTTTTTTCTTACTATGAAAGTAGCTTGTGTTAATTGTGGGGAATCTAGAAAATTCAAACAAAAAGTGGGAAACCAAGTCCCCTCTAATCTCACTATGCTGAGTTAACACACCAATAACACTTTAGTGAATATCCTTATAATATTTCTGTATGCACATTTTTGCAGAAAGTCTCCTTTAGTAATAATGTTTTGTATACAAAAATATCTTAAAAGTTCTTATGATTACAATTTTATGTAACACCAATTTTAATAATCACATGGATGTGCTTTAATTCATTTAGCCAGTATGTTATTGTCCTCAGGTTACCAGACCCTGAAGACTTGCACCTAGAAGAGAATGAACCACCAGAGGCCCTGAGAATAGAAGCTACATGGTATGATGGGAGTTGTCTTCTGATGGATAGGACAAGATTGCATTTGTGGTTAAATGTGGGGAAGTAATTATGTCAGGTAGAGGATTCTTTACCACTGTTTCCACTTATGGAACAAATGGTTCTCTATCTTACACTAAGAAGCCATAATGTTTAAACATTAAATCTCTCTTGAGGTGTTTGCCCATTTCTTAGTATATTTCTTTAAAAGTGATCTTAACTTCGAAGTCATGTTCAACATTGGGCATGGATACCAAAATAATTATAGACATGGGTATATACATGGGCTAAACTACATACAGATATTTCCTAGTTTCGTTCACTGAGAGGGCCTAGAAACAGTGACACACACCCCAATAGCAACAAGCACACCCAGCACCCAGATCTTGGTTTCTAATACCATTCTCCAACAAAAGAATCCAGACTCCTTGAAGAAATGGCTGATTCTAGGGCTGATTTGGGGGGTGATGAAAATGTTCTAAAATTGACTGTGAAATGGTTGTACGACTTAGTGGATATACTTAAAACCATTAAATTGTACACTTTAAATGGGTGGGTCTTATGGTATGTGAATTCTGCAACAATAAAGCCAGTATTAAAAACAACAACAAATGGAGGCATATTCAACAAAATACGTGACCAGCACACCTCAAAATCAAAGTAATCAAAAACAAAGTCTTACATATTGTCACAGACAAGAGGCGGCAGAGGAAACATGAAACTAAATGTGCAGTGGTATCCTGGATAGGATCTTGGAACAGAGAAAGGACATTAGGGACAAACCAGTGAAATAGGAATAAAAAATGTTAATAGTAATGTACCAATGTTTATTCCTTCGTTGTGATAAAGGTAGCACATAGTAATGCAATCAGGTCTGACTCTCCATAGTCTGATGTTTATCACCACTGGACACCCTGCCTCTCTTGTAGTCCTACTTAGGGAAGCGGAGCCTTGTTCCTGCTTAGGTGCCACTTCAGTCTGCGATCACCTCCCATTCTGAGGTTGGGATTCATGGACACGTGGAGATTGGGGATAATCCTAAACCATGTTAGGTGTACTCACCCAGGTCCTCATAGCGGAAGCTCATCTCTGTCTCATCCAGGCCTACCACTGAGATCCCAGGAGTCATCATCAAAAAAAGCTGCATAGGTTTAAAACAGAAATATCACTTTCTTCATAGCTCTATCTAGAGAGAGATTAAAATATGAAGCAGAATCAAAGTATCTGAGAACCATTTTATGATTCTCTTCTGTTCAAGTGTCATGAGATGATTCACCATGGAGTTGGCATTCAAAAGTTGAATGGTTAAACAAATAATTAAATGAATTAGCTTTTGAAGGCATTAAATGTCTTTTCTTCAAACGTTTAAAAAGTTAAATTCTGCTTTCCCAGAAGACCTCTAAAGATTGAAAAATCAGTGTCTATGATCTGATACATATAACCTTGAGGCCAACAGTATTTCCTCTGCCACAAAACCTCTTTACAAGCTCAAGTTATGAAGAAATAAAATAAACCGGGTGCCTGAGTGGCTCAGTCAGTTGGGCCTCTGCCTTCGGCTCAGGTCATGATCTCAGGCTCCTGGGATCAAGCCCCACGCTGGGCTCCCTGCTCAGCGGAGAGCCTAATTCTCCCTCTCCCACTCCCCCTGCTTGTGCTCTCTTTCAAATAAAAATCTTTAAAAAAGAAAAGAAAATTAACCAGTTTGTGTTTCTATGCCTTTCCCTCTTATTTCCTTCCCAATGACCAAGATGATAACAAGCAGTTCAGTAGCTATGTCAGGCAGTAAGAAGACAGGAAGCAGAGAGTATAAATAATTAGGCTTGCATAGCTGAGGGATGAATAGGTATCAATAAGCATTTTAAACTTAAATTATGGGATGCCTGGATGGCTCAGGCAGTTAAATGTCTGCCTTCAGCTCAGGTCATGATCTCAGGATCCTGGGATCGAGGCCCACATCAGGCCCCCTGCTCAGTGGGGAGCCTGCTTCTCCCTCTCCTCTCTGTTTGTGCTCTCTGTTGCTGTCTCTCTCTCAAATAAATAAAATCTTTAAAATAATAAACTTAAATTATTGTACCAAGTCACGCTATATGAGCTCCAACAGCTTGCACCCACCAATTTATACACCCTATTTTTGTTTTTCCTAGAAGCCAAAAAGCTCCAGAAGAATGGTAACTGATTAATTGCTTAAAACAAAGAAAAACTAACTTCATTTTTTCCCAGACATCTGGTTGCAAATGTATTTGAGACAGGCTGACTTCTGGTGCTAAAAGATGAAAAGGGAAAGGAACCAATTAAAATAGGAACTCTTTTGGGGCGCCTGGGTGGCTCAGTCGTTGAGCGTCTGCCTTCGGCTCAGGTCATGATCCCAGGGTCCTGGGATCGAGTCCCACATCGGGCTCCTTGCTCAGCGGGGAGCCTGCTTCTCCCTCTGCCGCACTCTGCCTACTTGTGATTCCTCTCTCTCTCTCTGTGTGTGTCAAATAAATAAATAAAATCTTTAAAAAAATTTTAAAAATAAAATAGGAACTCTTTTCCAGGCTGGATCAGAAACTAAGCTGGTAAAGAGGATTGTGCCTCAACTTGGGTGTTGGAAGGTGGGAGAGGGAGCTGGAGATTTGGGGCGTGATTAACCTTTACTGCGCAAAGAGGACCCTTAGGTAAATCTCATTATTATTTCTGAACTATTAGACTGGAATGGATGGATTGTTTTAGCCCATAATTTCATTGCCTAAACTGCAAAACTGAACTAAGATTTTTTTTTCCCCCTTGTTCAAATTTTCAACATTTGTGGCATTTAACTATGGTTGTAAGCGGCAGTCTGTGGACTCCTGTCTGAGTCAGTTCCTTTGGCTCCTAATGCCAAGCTCCTGTCCACCACAGGAGTCTGGGGTGGGCTCTACCAGCCCAGTGCCCTGCACCCTTAGTGCCACAAGTGACCACCTTCGAGCTCCCCGGGGAGAACAGACTGCTCCTGTCGTGGCTCGCCAGGGCTGAAAGGACCCAGAGAGGACACTGCAGACAATCCCTCGGTGACTGCCCGTCTGGAGAAGGGCACCAGGCATCAAATGTGCAGTTCCTGTGTGAGCCTGCCTGACCAGCGAGCCTGTCACAGCCCTAGGACGACAGGACGTAAGAGCAACAAAGCCCAGATGTCACATGACACCAGCCCTTCTGTCTTCTGTGGCAAGACACAGAGGGCCACTCATACCTTCCAGAAAGCTATTAAGAGCTACTCAGCACTGAGCCTGCCATCTCTTCCCACCCCCGGCCCCCAACTTCTGCCCCAGTACAGGATCCCTGCATCCGTGCATCTCTTCTGTCCTCACCTGACCACTTTCCCCTACTTACTCATAACTACCTTGCACAGGGCCAACACAGCCTCTCAAAACCCAACTTTAACTTACCTTAAGTTCCTACACCCCTACGTAACTCGTTCTTTCAGAATCCCCTACTTTATTTCTAAAGGCAGGAAATAGTGGTCAACTATCTAGGAGGAGCCCTTCGTGCCAGGCCATCTCAGGTCACTGGCCGGTCTTTGAACAGGCTGTCTGTCTCTGTGCCTGTCAGTTGTAGCTTGGAAGGCGTAAAGTCATACAAAACAAAACCAGTCTAGCGAAGCAGCGGAGGCTGTGGGCAGAAGAGGCGGTGTGTACGTATGACCACTTGCCAGGAAACCGTTATGTGTCAGCACTGCATAGGGTCTGCATTTCAAACACCTTATTTAGTCTGTACAACAATCCCAGGAGGCAGGCAATATCTGCATCTCATTACAAGTGAGGAAACAGGTTCAGAAAGATGAGGTAACTTGCCCCAAGATTATATAGCTGATAACTGATAATGCTTGAGAAACCACCTCAGGAAATCTCCCTATGCCACGCTGCTTCTACTCTGAAGCTGACCTGCTTGTCACCTACAGGCTACCTTTGACCTTCCCTACCCAACCCCTGTTAAGTTTGGATGATGATAGTCCAGTTCCTCTTTTAAGCACAGATAATGGTAATTTATGAAAATAAAGAGCTTGCTGACCAAACAGCAAGCAATTAAAAACACATATAAAACACAGAACATAACACTGACCAAGCATTTGCTGAGCATCTGCTGTGGGCCAAGCACCATGATGGGTGTCAATGGGACCCAAAAATCAAGACCCGTTGTCTCCCCTCACAAAGTTTATAACTGAGTATGGGAACTAAGCAAACAACTGCACAGCAGAGCAGATGGGATAAATGCCATCATACAGAGGTACATAATATGCTACAGGAACGACGAGGAGAGAGCAAATGCTCTGCCTTCAAGGAACCAAGGAAGGCTCCTACAAGTGACATGAGCTAGGCCTAACGCATGAGCTGGCTTCATGGCATCTGGTGGTCACACCAGCCTGGGTAGAGCACAACCTGGACACCCACACAGGAGCAGAAAGATGCCTAAGTTTGAGGGGTGGCTAGAAGATCGTTTTAGAAAATAAAGCTGGAAAAATGATGATGTGGTAGCTAAAGCAGCCAGGGTGTCATTCCCTGGACATAGGTTATTGATGTACTTTGAACAGACAAATAAGGTGACCAGGATTTTCTGAGTCCATGATCTGTGTTTTGAAATGGAGGTGCTAGTTCGGAGAGAGAGGAATCGAAGGGTAGAGAAAAGCCCTCAGCTGCCGCTGCAATAACACAGTTCAGAGACAACGGAGGGCTGGACTGTGGTGGAAGCCCGGAATGGAAAGGAGCAGATTGAAGAGCCGTCCTGGAAGGAGGGGGTCATTTAAGAGCAAACCGGATATGTATGTGGAGGGTCGGGTATGGTGAGGAGCCAGGGCAATCGAACAGGACATGACCTCCTCCAGGTTTGGAGCCTTGTTCTCTGGAGTCCAGCACGGTGCCAGGCACAAAACAGGTGCTCAATCCATAGTTACTGCCACGATTGAACTCCTGCGTGCTGGGAGGATAGCAAATGTCAAGTTATTTATACCCTCCTCTTACTAAATAAATGCAGAATATTTGAAGTAATGATGATGATGGATAATACATCTCTCTCACTCTTCTGCCATTAAACTACAAAATAAACGCAGCCCATGGCTGCTTCACATTTGCCCGGCCGAGCTTCCGTACTCAAAAACAAACCTTGTAAGATTAATACCATTAGGATTTTTGTGAGTAATGAACTAGTGTTCCCTGCTACAACAGAAGCTGAAGAACAACACTAAAATCCTCAGACTTGTCTCATCTTCTTTTCTCAAACTCTTTTAGCTTTGTCAAAAAGAATACTTACAAGATGTCCAAAGAAGAGCCAAAGGGAAGAACAGTTTCTAAGAGAAACCTGAACTGCCACTTGGCCGGTCTAACCGTAAGCACCATGGAAACCGTTGAGACCACCTGACGTCAAGACTACCACCCCACTTCGTAGAATTCTGTGGTTTTCTGCTTCCCACACAGGCAGGCCCTTAACCACCCAACCTCATTAAAAGAAAAAATTGAACAAATCCCTAGTAATTGCATGCTGTTCTCCAAGCATTCATGTTTTAATTTACAAGTCAAACAGAATTTGTCAAAAAAACAGACTGTCTGCCGAAAGTTAAAATAGTAATTTTTAAAAGCACAGCAACTGCACCTAGGGCTGTGGCACCAACAGCTGAAGCTAAACATAGGTTTAAATATAAGTAGTTTCCTATTTGGTGATTTCAAGTATGAAAGTAGGGGTACAGGCTAGGTTACCTGGCTGAGTTTAGTTTCTTCACTTAGGTGTCTGATGCTTGGAATTCTACTATTAGACATTTATTCCTTTGAAGTAAGCCTTGTCCTCTTGCAGGTCTTTAAAAAGCATTCCATTTTTATATTTTATGAGCCAGGCTCTAAGACTTCAAAGGTGAGTAAATCACTGATCCTGCCTTCAAGAAGTTTATAGTCTGGTTGTAGACAATATAAACAAGTAAAATAGAAATAAGACATAAAATAAAGTCCTGGAATTCCTCAACAGGTAGTGGGAGCTTAGAAGACGAGTACTCCATCCTACAGACATGAGGATGAACTAAGAAGTTTTTGTAAAAGAAACCCTCCTAGGGCGCCTGGGTGGCTCAGTCGTTAAGCGTCTGCCTTCGGCTCAGGTCATGATCCCAGGGTCCTGGGCTGGAGCCCCGCATCGGGCTCCCTGCTCGGCGGGAAGCCTGCTTCTCCCTCTCCCACTCCCCCTGCTTGTGTTCCTGCTCTCGCTATCTCTCTGTCAAATAAATAAATAAAATCTTTAAAAAAAAAAAAAAAGAAAAAGAAACCCTCCTAAGTCTTGAAAGCTGACTTAAATGTTTGCAGAGTGGGGCATAGGGGCCTGGGGCTGGCACTCCAGGCAGGGAGAGCAGTAGGGACAAAGGTAAGAAGTGGAACAGCAAGGGACATGAGGGACCCACAAGTGGATCGGCCTGGCTACAGAAGGCAGTTAGGCCAGATTGGTGGGCAAGAGTTAGGCTGTGGATGGTCTCAGAAAGACGCGGGTCACTTGAGCCATATAAACAGCCTGGGTAACATCTGTATGACTAGCCGACCATAGTGTAGCACAGAGAGGGAGAAAAGGGCAAAGGAAAAGGGCTGGTGTGACTGTCTCACGAGGTAGCTGGGCTACCACAGAGTGGAGCTATTCTCGCTCTTCTGGCTTATCCAGCACACACCCCTAACTGGACACAACCCAATCCCTTGGCTGAATCATAGTCCTCCACAATTTTACACCAACTCTCCAGTTCTACCCTCCCAAACAACCCATGCTAGTCACAATTTATTCATTTGTGGCTCTTCCTGGCCTCCACCTATCTGGAATAGTCCATACTTTCTACCTCTCTGGAACCTACCACCCAGACTCCACTCCAATCCAGGGTGTGACATAAAACACTTGAACGTCACGAGCTTCAGGTGTTCTCCCTCACCTCTCAACATCTTATGGAAAGTGCTACCTGAATATTTAATTCAGTAACTACTCACATGCTGACTTATCACTTCTATTTTTTTCCAAACTTCTTTCCCCAACTATGAGATTGATAGAGGGGACAAATATTACATTATTGCATACACCACTAGAATCAGAACAGAAAGAAAACTAGACACCCAATTTTTGTACTTTTCAAGTGCAAGGCTGGAGATTGGGAGACAGTTTTGTTCCCTCTCTTCTTTAATATCAAGTGGCATAAACTTCATAAAGATGCATACATAGCCCTTGCGTAGTTGAAAGTAGGTTATCCCAATATCACCCCACCCTCACAATCTGGAGATCTGACATGGTGGTAAACTTACCTGAATTGTCCCAGCTAATTGAGCACAACGGGATTAAGCCCACATCATTTGTTTCATCTGCACTGCCATCTGTTTCAAATAACAGACTATGCTTACACTAGCATTTTACAGATAAAGCATATTTTCATAATGTATTCACTTTTCCTACATTCTTTCACTTGACCCACCCCAGTAATATTATTCCTACATTAAAGTTAACCATTGCCCAGGAGATTGCTGCCTTGCCCAAGGTGACACAGCTATGTGCAATCAGAAATATACCAAGTTTATTGAATTTCAGGCTGATATTTTATCAGAATTAGGAAGAAATATTTCTAAAATAAATTCCCAAAATTACATCTAACAACAGAACTAGGAATCTTATTCTATGTCATTAATACTCTAAGATTTCATAATAGATTCCTATTCCCAATTCTCAGAAAATTTTTACATTTTCTACAATGGTTCTCTTCTGAGATCTAGAGTAAAGAAGTCAAAGAAAGGTGAAACTATATACAAGATAGCCATGTTCTTTTACTAAGCTTTAAATTCAATTTATTCCCAAAGTGATGTGATTAATGTTAATTCCCTCTCTCTGTCTTAACTAATCACATCTCTAAACTCTAAAAACATTCAAGGGATGGCCATCATTGTCTACATAACCAAAAAAAAAATTTTTTAAGTGTATGTGGTATGTAACTATTTCCCCTTGCTTTACAAAGAGAAATCAATATAGTAACAAATGTGTAGATAGCATATTTGGCATGGTGTAAATCCAGTACATTAAAATATTCACTTCGGGGCACCTGGGTGGCTCAGTCTTTAAGCATCTGCCTTTGGCTCAGGTCGTGGTCCCAGGGTCCTGGGATCTAACCCCGCATCGGGCTCCCCGCTCAGCGGGAAGCCTGCTTCTCCCTCTCCCACTCCCCCTGCTTGTGTTCCCTCTCTGTGTCTCTGTCAAATAAATAAAATCTTTTAAAAAAATAAAAAATAAAATAAAATATTCACTTCTACAGTATAAAGGGTATATATCCTCAACTTAAAAAGTATAGGAAGGCTTTATAGTAACAACTGTTACCAGACAAAGCAAGCTCCAAAGTAAGTATACATCAAACTTGGATCTAGGCAGATTCTATGCATGTGTACGTTATGTAACATACGCCAAATCTTATTTCTGCACTCATAAAAAGATGTTGAGATTTTAGGGCGCCTGGGTGGCTCAGTTGGTTAAGCGACTGCCTTCAGCTCAGGTCATGATCCTGGAGTCCCGGGGATCGAGTCCCGCCTCGGGCTCCCTGCTCAGCGGGGGGTCTGCTTCTCCATCTGACCCTCTTCCCTCTCGTGCTCTCTCTCATTCTCTCTCTCAAATAAATAAATAAAATCTTAAAAAAAAAAAAAGGAAAGGACCTTTCAAAAAAAGATGTTGAGATTTTAAAATATCTCTTTTTGCAAAATATTCCAACTCTTAACATCAAAACCAAGAAAGACAATCAATTTTAAGGATACAAGTGTATTTTAAATATATCCTTTGAAGTTGAGAAGGGGGAAAAAAATAAAATAAAAATTCAGACACAGTGGTTCTCAAACTGTTCACTGAGGCACTCCGAGCCACCACAGCAAACTCACATATACACAAGATGAGCTACTAGCTTGTGGCAGGTCAGTTTCAACACAGCATCATGCTCCATTTCCTCCAATGATGTCATGTCTTTGCAAAGCTGAGTTTTCAGTGGCTGCTGTGATAAAGAGTACTGCATAAGCATCAGCATGGAACAGAAAATGAAGATGGCAGTGTTCAATGTATGCCAAAGTTCAGTACGATGCACAGTCCCCAACAGATGCATGCATCCCATTAGTAACCATCTCCAGTTATTTAAGAATGAAAATATATTCTTTCAAAGGATATTTTTTCAAGTGGTTACTATGTTGTTAGGGCATAAATATTTAAGTTGTTTGAACATTACCATCACTTAAAAAAATGGGACTATTAGATACTTTTTTTTTTATAGCAACCCTAGACCAAAATAACACTAAATGGAACTGTGAAAGGAGAAAGTTTGAAAAACTCCACACTAAATTCACATCAGGTGCTTTAAGAGCCTGACCAGAAAAGAAAAAAAGAAAAAAGAAAAAGGTAAAAAGATCTTTCAAACTGTTTCCTATTCAATGGTAAATTTCTCTTTAAGCAAAAATCTGAAAACAGGCTAAGCCCACAACATAAACATTAAATTATTTTTAAATATTCCAAGATACTGCATTTACTTAAAAATCTCTGGGTACTTATTATCAACTTTGGGGTAATTTCAACTATGTGCTATATGATTTATTCAGTAATTAAGGAAAGGCACTATTTTAATTCTCGAATCTGAGTAGTAAGAAGATGTAGAGGGTGCTAGCTGTACTATTTCACTTGTGAGTTGCTTGAAAATTTTTAAGCAGATTCTTTAACACAAAATGGTCATGATATATATATATTATTATTATTCCCCAAAACTATAATAAGCACTATAAACAAGTTGAATTCATTACATCCTCATCACCCACACTGTAATAGAAGTTGCTTTTGAAAAGAATCAGAAGATGGAATTTTCTTGCACTTAGCTAAATATATTTTAGTCTGTTGAAACTTTTTTCTTATTATGAACAAGTATCAATCATCCTAATGCAATTAGGTAAAGACACCTTGACAAAAGGCCCTCATGTTCTCCACTATTTAATGTAGCCACACTTAGTAGGAATTTTTAAAATAGCGTTTTCTCTGTGGTGTTAATTAAAAAAAAAAAATGTGTGGGCAGGTTAGGTATTGTCTAAAAAAAAACAGTAATATGCAATTGTAAGTGGAATAGCATTCTAAAATGTGAAAAAAGGATTTAATTAAAATTTGACACATTATTTGGATAACAAAGGTTAAAGTGAGATTTTTAGCTGTGTTTCTTAGAATCTAATGTCTTATAACTCAGAATAATTCACTAACAATCTACCAAAAAAAAAAGGTTAGCTATGATGTAAGATAATTTTGATAACAATATTTTTTTAAAAAAAAAAAGTAGAATGGCAGATTTTTGAGAGTTCAAGATAAAACTTCAGTAATATTTTTGTTTTGGGCCATGTTAAAACAGCAAAACCTTTACAGTTAGTTGAATCTTCAAAATACAGTTTTCTCAAATAGCAGGTCAGACCAGGTCACTGATCTGTAAGAAATCATACCACAGCAATGTAGTTACCTGAAAGTAATTACTGAGTTCAGTTCCTAAACATGGTTTATTTCCTCTCATCATATTAGCAACTTAATAATTTACTTTGATGGGTTTGATCAACTCTTATACTTCCAAACAACAAACAGGATCCAACTTTTGTATCAAATTAATAAAGGTAATGTATGTTTTAAGAAATTGAGGACAGAGTTAAATATAAATAAATATGCAAGAAGTCAAATAAGTGTGCGTGTGTATAGGACTTTAATTTTGGAAACACATACACACACCCTTCTAGCTATTCACTTAAAAAGCTACCCAATATTTTGTTTCTACCATGTCCACTGTTACACTCTGAGCAAAACCCTGACACCCTTCCTTATATAGAAGAGAAACAGATTAAATTTATTATCCAGAAACGTCTGACAGTATATGCAATTTCTTACTTCCCGTACCCTGGTAACGTCTGTCCTTCACTGACTTTCTCATAAACACTGAAGCTTAATGACAAGTTATGAAAGTCATCATTTTTCCTTTATGAAGTATATTGAAAACAAAAGGCATTAAAGTCATTCATATTGATTTGGCAAAGCTATTTTATGCCATTACCACAACATACAAGAATGTATCAGTATACCATAAACAATTACATAGTGATTTCACAACTATACTACTTATTCCAATTAACAAAATACTTCTTTATAAAAAAATCTGTTCAAAAGGTTACATTCACTTCTTCATTTAATACCATAAGGTTGTAACAATGTCACAGTAGGTTCAAAGACAGAAAATTACTTACCTTAAATATCTGTATTCTCCAAAGGCATTACTCCACTTGGATTACTTAAGGTTCAGGCTTCGTGGACAACTTAGAAGGTTTCAGAGCTACTGAACTTCGTATACCCAAGAAAGAGCCAAACTCTCCCCAAAGTCTCCCAATTTTGCTAATCAAGGAGCCCTTACCAAGGTCAAAAGATGCCATGGGATCCACCAGTGAACAAAGACACTAATGATAGGTCACTTAAAATGGGGCTGTTCAAAAAATTCTCATTCCGGGAACGTAGGTTACAGGTAGGTACTCTCCAGCTGACAAATTATATCCAAATGACACAGCTCCAGAAGGATTTCTCAGTTGGTGGAGTAAGAAGAGCTCAGTGTGTTTCATGATCTAGCTACAGTCAAGTTCAGAGAGGTGGCTACAGCATAGGGATGGGTTTCTTTTCTGTGACAAAAAGCAAAAGGAGTGAGGAGAGGCTGAGAGACGCCTAGGTTGTTGTTGCATGGACCTCAGCAAGGGTTAACATTTACGTCAGCTGTAGACCCAACGCCCTCAGAGTGTCTGACCTACCATACAGTATACATAGGATCAATTCCAGTCTGGTCCCTAGTTCTGAAGTAATTTTAGCTAGGACGTCTTCAGCAAGACATTATCTGTGGCCTCCTCTTATCATTTCTCTCATAGACTTGACTAAGATTTTAAGCCGTAACTAGATAGGCCAGGTATATTCCTCAGTAGTATTTCTTTGGAGCGGAGAGATTTAAAACTATCAATAATTGGGGGCGCCTGGGTGGCTCAGTTGGTTAAGCGACTGCCTTCAGCTCAGGTCATGATCCCAGGGTCCTGGGATCGAGTCCCGCATCAGGCTCCCTGCTCTGCGGAGAGCCTGCTTCTCCCTCTCCCACTCCCCCTGCTTGTGTTCCCTCTCTCGCTGTGTCTCTCTCTGTCAAATAAATAAATAAAATCTTTAAAACTATCAATAACTGGGCTCTGCGAAGATTCTAATTTAATTGACTTGATTGTGGGGTCTAGACATTATACAGACTTAATTCCTCAGGTAGTAATAATAAGCATCCAGGGTTGAGAACCACTGACAAAAGGTCAGAGTTGGGTAGAATACCTGGGCCTCTTCAATACAGAAGACTAAGTTTGAGACCTGGCATTTTGGCACTCTTGGGGGGGGGGGGAGGGATTCCGAATCTCTTCACTTGTCATTAAATGAAATGGTCAGGAATATAAGAGCCAAGGATACCACCGTTACTATTGTCAAAGCCCTGCAGTGGTTAAAAAAAAAAAAAAGAAAAAACGGATACCCTGGTTCCCTCTATCACCTGCACGGCTAAACTACCTCAGTAAGAACAAGGGCGGGGGGGAATTTCCAAGGGTATAGAGATCCAGCTTATACTCAGTTCCCTAATACTTTCTGAATTTGGGCCAATGAAAGGAATACCCATTGAGGTAATAGCTAAAGTGTGTCCTTACCACATTCCAATGAAAATTCAGGAAACAGTAGGAGAGAGGAGGAGGGTATGGAGAGTAGTGGAGAGGAATAATAAAAAGAAAGAGGGGTGTAACACTGGGCATGACAGAAACTACTTATTGTAAGTAAGGACATGATTTACACTTTAGAAATACATTTATCCCTGATGGGTCAACTATACAAGGAGAACTTCCTGTTAAGCCTTGTCTTTAAAGGCCTTAGAGGATTACCTCTTCAATAGAGAGAAACAGAAAAGCCTGGATTCTAGCTCCAGTTCTGCCAACAATTAGCTACAGATAACTGATTATGGGAGACTTTTCATTCTATTAATGGATATTTTCCAAGTGTCATGGTCACAAGAGAAGATTCTCAAGTAGTCAAATTTTGCGGATCTATATTACAGCTTCAAAAAACAAGGTAATTAATATTTGACTTTACACTGTATTTTGATGTTTACCTTTGACTGGGGTAAGGTCATATCTAATGTTAAAAGAACTTAAAAAAAAAAACCCTCAATTTCTCCATTCTGTCTCCTGCTATGCTTTTCCTTGTTGTTTATGAAAAATTTATGGCTGAATTTGATGTAAATTTAACCCAACTGTCTCATCTTACAGATAAAGAAACAAATTACTTAATCGTTCGCACAGCTGTTTAACGTCAGGACAAAAGCATTGAAGATGGACAGTCCCACCTACCTAATCTGAATGCCCTCATTCTTGAGGGATTTGATTCATTTATACAGTAAAATAGGCTATCAGGAGATAAGCCCAAACAGTGAGAAAAAAACTTTTATGATGCTTGTTTGGCTACATGAAGGCAGCTACCTCAGGATGAAGGGGCAGCAAAAAATGGAAAAACAGTGTAACCCATCTCCCAGATACATCTAAAGACCGACCTTCCGAAATTATGCCAGGCCATGTTATTTCTAAAACAGGTGATGATTAAAATAGCACCATTAAGGTGAAACTGGGTACTTGAAAGGCAAGTACCTTTTCAAGGCAAGCCTGCCAATTTGGGGAATAAATGATGCTTTGACCTGCCTACCTACTCCTAATCGGTATGAAGGAACAAAATATATTTAATTTGATGGGAATGCAGTAATAATCTACCAAGGATCATATTTCATTCTGAATTTCATTAGGTAACCATTACTAAGCTGAGCTTGTTTTCTTAATGTAAAATGGACTATAATCTTAACTTTTCTCAGCTGCTTGGATGACATACTGTGAAGATACAGAGTAATACTGTATGACACAAAGCAAAAAGTGCTTTGCAAAGGAAGAGGGGGTTCAAAATATTAGGGAATTTCAAAATTCCCAAAAAATTAACTTTTTTTTACTATATCATGTCAGGATGTGTTTTGGAGAGACCATTTTTTCCAGTATTAAGGATTATAAAAAGAGTTTAGCAGACAAAGATCAGGAAAACATCAGGTTAAGAAAGTTTAACAACTGTTTTTCACATCAAAATTTCTCAGAGCTTTGAATATAATGTACACCATGACTTTCCAAGATAGAAGGACAAGTGAACAGCACTTTCCCAACTTCCATGACCATCTAACCCTTTTGACAAGGATCAGCTCGGTGGAGCAGTGTTCCATAGAACATACAGAGAAAGAAAACACTCTCACTATATGTTCTTCCTAGTTTCCTATTTGCTCGAAAACTTCTGCTAGAAGAGGAATTTTTTCACAAAAATGTAAATATTTGTAAGCCTTTTAGAGGTTGTCTATTCCAGCTCTAAGATAACATGACTCCAACAGCCAGATCACTTACACATCCTCTTTCCAAAAGGCTAGTACAAATACCTCATCATCAGGACAGAAAATGAACCTTTCAAGTTCTGTAGAAGTCAAACACTCCTTTGTTTCGGGTACAGATATCCGTTACAACAGACAGAAGCTCTTCCCTTGCTGGTCTGACAATACAGTTTTTTTTGTCCTCTGGGCCAGCCAGAATAAAAAGTAGACTTCTGCCATGCATGATTTTACCATTTACCTAGTACTGAATCCCAAACAAAATTTTGTACTTGATTAATACAAAGGATCTTGAAAATAAGAGGCAGCAACCTGAGAAAGGCATGAGAAGGCATGAGAAAAACATGCATAAGAGGCATGAGAAAAACATGACACCAGAAACTAATCTGCTATAGGTCAATTACACCTCAATTAAAAAAAAAAAAGGAAAAACTCTTTAATGTTCTTAAATAGTAACAACAGCTAAAATATTGAGAAATGGTTATAGAATTTAAGTCTAGTACTATTTTTATAGTGCTTATACGAATGTTATAAAGGATCTGGTAGACACCAGTGGCAATGGCAAGGAGTCCTATACAAGTTCTTGAATCTTACAAATGATAGAGGATTACAAGGTGTGGCAATATCTTGCATGGACCAAGACTAGTTACAGTCTTCTGAACAGTGGGTAATAAACCTGCCTACAGATTACATCTAAGAGTTCATTTTACAACTCTTTACTAGATAGTCTAAGCTGTGGGCATGTGTAATGGTTTCTGTGGTCTCAGAGCTGGCCCTCTGACCAAATGAGATCAAAACTCTGACTTTATGCTACACCAGAGACAGCCTCTTCCGGGAAAGAGAACAGAAACTTCCTCACAAGGCTTTGGGAGCTGGCAACATGGGTGGGTGGTGGGGGGATAAAGCTCCTCACTAATGAACAGGCTGACAGTGAACACCATGGCATCTATGTGGAACAGGATTTGAAAACATTTTAAACCAAGACCATTCGTAGCTTCTTTCTCCCATGGCTGCAATGTCATAATATTCTAAAGTACTTCAACAAATTCCTGGTGTTTTCCATCTTAAGGGAGCTTACATTTGATAGCTCCAGTGTCCTGCAAAAGGGTTGGAACAGCCCACCTACACCTTATCTGGTACGTTCATCCCTCACCCCCACCTTTGGAGGAGTAAGGTTACTTATAAGCAAATTCAGATTCTCTGAAAGACATACATACTAAGTCACACTGGTAAATAACGTGTGTTTTCTAACAGCTCTTAGAAACTGGCAAGGGGACAGAAGCCTATTACTACCCCCAAACTCACCCACCTTCATATATCTTCATTGACAGAGACATTAATAGCAACAGTAAGTTTATACATAAAGAACAAGTGAGGCAAAGGCAAAAGCAGTGCCAATCTGTCTGATACGTGTAGGCAATGGTGCTTTGATTATACCCGTACAAACACTTCAGTCCCTTTTAGTGATCCCCGACTCAGCTCTCAGGCCACAGATTTTTGCTGTAGAGAACTCAGATGTGATGCAGCCGCTCCAGTAACTCTTTTCACAGTACCACATGTCAATACTGGGAATGGTTTCTAATCAATTTAAACTGAACACAATACTTTAATAGAACAAGAAGTTTATTACTCCCACTCGGTAGTTCCTGGGGGCTTTGATGTTAAGTCATACATAATTCGAGAAATACCAGGAATCTTCTTAATCTCAGTGACCATCTTTAACACCACCTGTTATAAAACAAAGATCATAAATAGAAGAGCCAGGATCCAGCGCATGTCCAACATACTTAGAAGGCTTGCATTTATAATTAAAATGCGATCTACTTTTATTATTCTCTTCTGTGTATATAGTATGGTCTCTGATTAATTTTATGTAGTGAACCTAATTTCCTTCTATAGATTTAAGTGAATTAACTCAGTACTACTCAAAGCGTAGTCTGCAAACAGTTGCCAGTCTGCAAATTATGTTTGTCCTAACAAGTGTTTAGAAACATTTATAGCAATTTGAAATTGCTGTGACATCCAAGCATGTGATACTATATATTAAAAGCCAATGCTTCACATATATTCTGTGGCTGAAACGTACAAGTCCACGGCCAGCGCAGTGGCACATAATGCACTGTAATAACAACCACTACCAAGTGTACACGAGGAGAAGAAGGCCTGGTCACTTGAATGGACAGAGATTTGGCAAATTTGAGCCTAAGGGGAAACAAACTCTAAGCCACAATCCCCAACCTAGCTATCTAGCTATAACCAGAGCCTTGCATTAGAGTACAGAGCAGAGGTCCACCTAATAAAGTCTCACTTTGATTTCATTTGCTACTATGCAAATAGCTGCTCTGGAACACTCCAGGGGAGAGAGAACAGGAGAGGGAGATGGTGATCAAAAATAGCTGGTAGTCAGAGCGCCTGGGTGGCTGTCGGTTAAGCATCTGCCTTTAGCTCACGTCATGATCCCAGGGTCCTGGGATGGAGCCCTACATTGGGCTACCTGCTCAGTGGAGAGCCTGCTTCTCCCTCTCCCTCTGCCCCTCCCCCCCACTCATGCTCTCTCTCGCTCTGTTCTCAAATAAATAAAATCTTAAAAAAAAAAAAATAGTTGGTAGTAGGCAGAGCATTAAGCAATTCATGGGTGTCTAGCCATCATGGTATCAAATCTCATCCATATTTCTAATAAACTCTTCTTCACTACCAGGGTTTTCTCCTTTATTTGGAAAATACTATTTATAAAGTAGAGGTTGGCAAGATTAGAGGTGGTTACTCCACATAGTAATCAGACATCTGGAGGGGTATAATAAATTTAAGATCTTTTCTAGAAAACTACAATAATTATTTTTTTAATTTAAATTCAATTAGCCAAGTTATAGTACATCATTAGTTTTTAATATAATGTTCAATGGTTCATTAGTTGACTATAACACCCAGTGCTTTATTTAATCAATTATGTGGAGATTAAAAAAAAACAATAAAAGCCTAGCGGTGCCTGGGTGACTCAGTCTGTTAAGTGTCTGACTCTTGATTTTGGCTCAGGTCAGGATCTCAGGGTCATGGGATGGAGCTCTGCCTAGAGCCCCGCCCACACACACACCCCTTTCAGGCTCTATGCTTAGTGGGGAGTCTGGCCCTCTCTCCCTCCCTCTGCCCCCCATCCCACGCACACGCATGCTAATAAATCTTTAAAAAATAAAATAAAAAAGCCAATCTTACAAACAGAAAACCAACCCCAGAAATATCAATTTTGTCATAGTCTATTCCAGTCACCATATTATAAAATGTAGGAGATATTAAAAATGTACATGAGAAAAATATGTAAGTTACCTCTACAGGGATTTCATTGCCAGGTGTTGCAGGTATACCAGTCATGAAATCACTAGTAATAAAGGTTCGAATAACCACAGATCTCTGGCATGAAGGCTGCTTCTGAAGTGGGTCCCGATCAAAATGCAATGGTGTCAAAATCACTGGCATCTGGCTAATTTTCCCAGCATACCCTAGAAAAAGTAAACACGTAGAACCCAATGATCACGCCATGGAAAAAGCACTCTAACCCAGTCCCATTAAATCCTCCCAGATAATATCTAAAATCACATACATAAACATACCAGTTAAGACTGTCATCATGCATTGTTTCCAACTACTGTCGTATCTATAACTAAACTCAACCACAAATACAAACAGTAGAATTTGATGATTGCAGTGATGTTACAGTGATGCAATATATATATAAGTCCATTCTTGTTACTCAAGGTAGTTATGGTCTATACTATAAACACTGAATTAGCAAATTGTAAACCACTGTCCCTACAAGAAATAAAGAGATTCCTGCAAGCCTCTGGTCACAACATTTTCATCAACCAGTCAATACGTAACCTTGTTTTATGTATGTTTCTGTTTAAGGACACCTTTTTTATTCTGGATTCATTAACACTGAATTATAGGCAACAGCACTATTATAGGCAACAGCACTATAATTCATACATAAATAAAGCTTATCTAACCCACATACTTTCTCCATAAGGCACATGACAGCCTTCCTGTGCTCAGAAACCCAAGCACCTCAGCCCTATGACTGGGGGACATTTCAAACAGTAAAATCAGAAATAAGCACAGAAATGCAAAAAACATGCTACTAAATAGACTACAAAAAGGACACTTAAGAGTGAGCAAAAAGAATATCACCTTGTATAACCTCAGCTGGGAACAATAGGAGTCAGGCAACTCAAATTTTTGCTTACATGTACATATCCACAAATGACCATAAAGGTGAAAAATTTTGTATGGCAGGCAGTATCATAGAACTGAATGAATAAATAATGAATGAATAATAAATAAAATAAATAATTAATGAATAATAAAAATAAAAGCATCTAAAAACTCAAACTTGCATCCTCCTAATTAGCAATCATAACGCCACATTTCAAAATTCTAGTTAGAGCATGTAGTAATAAAATGAACAACTTACCAGACTCCCTGAGAATGTTATGGGCCTCAAAGTCAGCTTGGCGTAAAGTACTGAGCACCCCTGTTGTCAAGAAAGTGGGAGTGACATCTGTAGGGGGTTCTTTAACTGGTGGGCCAAATATATAGACAACTCTAGAAGGGGAGGTGAAAATTATAGAGAAATGACAATTTAGTAGAAGAAGCAAGGAACATAGACTACCATTCTTTCCATTAATTCAAGGAACATAGACTACCATTCTTTCCATTAATTCTGAGGCCCCTCTCTTACCCACTTCAAATCACCACATGGGTAAGACAGGATATAGGATTATATATATAGGGGTGCCTGAGTGGCTCTGGCATCTGACTTTGGCTCAGGTTATGATCTCAGGGTCCTGGGATTGAGCCCTGCATCACGCTCCATGCTCAGTGCAGAGTCTGCTTGTCCCTCTACCTCTCCCTCTGCCCCTCCCCCCACTCATACTCACTCACTCTCTCTCAAATAAAATCTTAAAAATAAGATTATATACTTTTTTTTGAAAGAGAGCATGCACATGTCGGGGGGGGGCAGTGGTGGAGCAGAGGGAGAGAATCTTAAGCAGGTTCCACACCCCGCGAATAGTCTAACACAGAGCTCGATCTCACAACCCTGAGATAATGACCTGAACCAAAATCGAGAGTCAGACGCTTAACTGACTAAGCCATCCAGGTGCCCCAGGATATAAGATTATAGAAGGGTCTGTGTTCTTGTGTACCTTCTTGAAAGTGTATTCTTTGGAAAAATAGTATCTCAGAGTATACAAAGATATATGTGATTATCACAATCCTCTTTTCATATGATGTACTGGATTGATACATATCCCCCAAACTTCATGTCCATCTGGAATCTATAGGTGAAAATAGGGTCTTTGCAGATGTAGTCAAGTTAAGATAAAGTCATAATGGATCAGGGTAGGCAAAAATCTTTGAAGGTGTCCTTCTAAGAAGAGGAAAATTTGGAAACAGACAAAATAGAGAGGGCCATGTGAAGATGGCAACAGAGACTGGAGTTATACTGCCACAAGCCAAAGACTGCCAGTAAACGCCAGAAACTAGGAAGGGTCAAGGAAGGATCCTCCCCCAGAGCCTTATGCCATAGAGAGCATGGCCCTGCTAACACCCTGACTTTAGACTTCTAGCCTCTAGAACTGCGAGAGAATAAATTTGTTTTAAGCGTCCTGGTTTGTGATAATTTGTTACAGTACCCCTAAGAAATAAATATACATAAGCCTGGGGAAACACTGAGTTGAACAAATAAATAGGTTGTTTTATGCCAGAACTTCAGAAACTATATGCTAATATGCACTAGAAACCTCGAAGATAAGGCTACAGTGCATTTCCTAAACTTATTTGACTAAATTCTTTTTCACTTTGCAAAACACTGATCTCAAAGATTGATTCTCATTTCCCCATTATTAAAAATGTTACCAAAATGGAACTTGATATCCTACTATTTGCTCCTAAAAGGAATAACTCACTACTTCTTTAAGTAAACATCTGTTTGAAAGATAGGAAGATGCACTGCAGGCGTTAATAAAAGTAACTCTAATAAAAGAACACAGCTTGAGGAAATTAGGATCAGATAATTACAACTCAAGAGAAATCCTACCACTGGTTGGGAGGATCTGTTCCACAACCTTCACCCAGAAAACAAGGGGCAGTCAGGATATAGGTATAAATGCATCCTACCTCTCCCGACTTGGACTCCAACCAGCTCCCAACTGTCCCCTTTCCCTAGCCCTATCTGTCTTAACCAAAGAAAATACATCTGTCTTGGCAACTTCCATGGTGAAGTTTAATAATGCTTTTTTCCTTTTTCTTAATATGTACTTGGAATAAAAACATACAGAAGAAAACAGCATCAGATCAAAACCAAACTACCACCAACTAATTCATTGCCTCCTCCCAAACATATATATAGCAAGTTTTTTCCCATGTATCAAATACCACACTTCTTTTTTTTTTTTTTAATCAGTTGCATTTTTTTTTTTCCTCAAAGATGTTATCTATTTATTTGACAGAGACAGAGATAGTGAGAGCAGGAGCACAAGCAGCAGGAGTGGGAGAGGGAGAGCAGGCTTCCTGCCAAGCAGGGAGCCTGATGTGGGACTTGATCCCAGGACCCTGGGACCATGACCTGAGCCAAAGGCAGCCGCTTAACCGACTGAGCCACCCAGGTGTCCCTCAAATACCACACTTCTACTAAACAATACAGTCCCTAGAGTTCATAAATGATCCTTCGAGGAAAAATCAACTAGGAAAAAGAATGCCGTGAACTCGCTCTTTTTGTCTTATTTCTTACAAATAAGAGTGTTCCTAGAATGTACAGGAATAAGTACTCTTTCACATTGTACAGGACAGTAAAACTGGAGCAGACACTCTCTATACAAAGAGTCCACAATGCAAATTAAGAAAAAATTTGGCAAAAATAGAAAAAAATGTTTTAACTGTTTAAATTCCAATTCCCAAAACAGACCCTGGTAAGGAAATCTAAAATTCACCAAGACTCTTAAGGGCTTGCTAGGTTAGTATTTTAAAAATCTATTTTTTGGGCGCCTGGGTGGCTCATTTGGTTAAGCGACTGCCTTCAGCTCAGGTCATGATCCTGGAGTCCCAGGATCGAGTCCCGCATCGGGCTCCCTGCTCAGCGGGGAGTCTGCTTCTCCCTCTGACCCTCCTCCCTCTCATGCTCTCTGTCTCTCATTCTCTCTCTCTCAGATAAATAAATAAAAAATCTTTAAAAAAAAAAAAATCTATTTTTTGTTTGTTGGTTGTTAGACTTTATTTTTTTTGCAGGGGGGAGGGACATTCGGGAAAGGAGGGAGGAGCAAATGAGGGAAAAAGAAAACAGGCAGAGGGGCGCCTGGGTGGCTCAGTTGGTTAAGCGACTGCCTTCGGCTCAGGTCATGATCCTGGAGTCCCAGGATCGAGTCCTGCATCGGGCTCCCTGCTCGGCGGGGAGTCTGCTTCTCCCTCTGACCCTCCTCCCTCTCATGCTCTCTGTCTCTCATTCTCTCTGTCTCAAATAAATAAATAAAATCTTTAAAAAAAAAAAAAGAAAGAAAACAGGCAGAGAAACCAGCATATAAGAGGACAGAGAAAGCTTAAGCAATGGTGAGGGACCTGTGGCAAAAGAAAAAGAGAGAGGGAGATGGAACTGTAATAATGTTGTGAAATGAAAAACAGAAGCAGTTGAGTCAAACTTAGGGAAAGGGAATGTTCTGTATGACTAAAAAGTTTATTTAGACATTAAGCATTCTCTAGAAGATAGATAATGAACCATTATTTTAACCAAGGCAATTATCTCCATTCAAAATAGGTGATTACAAATTTACCATTATTTATTAATAATTCACTCTTTTCAGTATATTGATGGTGCTTCTCTATCTGCAGGCCTTACATTCATCACCGTAGTAATATTAGCCTTTTAGTGTGCATGTTCCCACCAGTAAAAAACTGGCTTCCCTCTGACTCCTTGTCTCAAAGGACATATCAACAGGCAGTTCTAGAACTATACACATATTCCTGGGTGAACACCAATAGGTAGGTTCCTAATTCCTGCAGCAAACTTGAGTAAACTGAAACCTCAAGTAATTCTTTTTGGTTGTTAATTGCTTAATACTCATGAAGAAAATGAAAAAAGAGTAGACAATGGTGAAACTAGAACATCTAATCAGCAATCTGGTAGATTTTTTTGAACTCTATATGGGACACTGCAATGGACCATTACACAAAGATTATAAATCAGTTGTTGATATATCCAACATTAGAATTACCATGCAAGTGAAAGAAAAACTGGATCTGAAAAAAATAAATTCAAAATAAATCCTACATGTAGTTATTTTAATGATATCTGGCATATGCCTATTTCTTTTCTGTGATTTCTCCTGGGATTATTACTAAATTAACCAAGTCTCTATTGGTAATTCTATAACTCATACATATTCCTTCCAGTAGAAGAAATCCTGGAAGAAAATATATTACCATAAAACCAACAGCTAGCATAAGCTCCTAATTTGGAAGACAAGTTTTAAAAGTGCCTTTAATATTTAATACTTAATAAGAAAAATCCTTCCTATTTTTTGTTTAAACAAGAGCAAAAAGTTTTTTAATAAGCAGATGATGGCACTGTGATGAAGGAACAAAACACAAGGTATTATTAAGTATCTGCTCAATTGTTACCTATGTGCATGCCTGTATCTATAGTTTTGAGTCTTTGGTCTCTCAAAAGTGGGAAGATCTTAAAAAATACACCCTTCCGTTTCACCTCACCCCTTGTCCCCTGCAGAACATACCTGTTAATGTTGTGACACATGCGAGGTATAAGTCTAGCCAGGAAAATAAGAGATTCCCAGTCAGGCTCATCTTTACTGGAGATGCCACACACATAACTATAGGAACGACAGTCACCCTAAAAAAAAAAAAAAAAAAAAAAAAAAGTCAATAATTTTTAATGGTTTTATAAAAGCCAAAAGATGGACTGGAAAATATTCCATGCATGGTAACACCATTAATAATTTCTTTGTTTTTTTTAAACAAAAACATGTTTGAATAAAAGTATATACAAATATTTCTCTAATGATATAAACCCTAAATTAAAATCCCATATTAAATTCTATCTAAATCAGTTCAGACACAAAGTGTTGTGGAAATTTTAAAATTTTATTCAACACATGCCAGAGGCCCACTGGGATTTCATTCCAAGCATCTGCACAAATGTATATAGCCAGTACACCTAATTTGGCAGACAAGACCTGCCCATGTTTTACCTCAACATAATAAAGGCTATATATGAAAAACCCACAGCTAACATCATGCTCAATGGTGAAAAGTGAGAGCTTTTCCTCTGAGAGCAGGAACAAGACAAGGATGTCCACTCCTGCCACTTTTATTCAATGTAGTACTGGAAGTCCTGACTACAGCAATCGGAGAAGAAAAAAAATAAGAGCTATCAATAGTGGTAAAGAAGTTAAGCTGTCACTATTTGAAGACAACGTGATGCTACACATAGGAAATCCTAAGGACTCCACCAAAAAACTACTAGAAGTAATAAATGAATTCAGTAAAGTTGCAGGATACAAAATGAATACCCAGAAATCAGTAGCATTTCTATACACTTACAATGAAATAGCAGAAAGAGAAATTAAGAATACCATTTACAATTGTACCAGAAAGAATTACATACCTAGAGATAAACTTAACCAAGAAGTACAAGACCTGTAACTCTGAGAACTATAAAACGCTGATGAAAGAAACTGAAGAGGACATAAACAAATGGAAAGATATAATTCTGTGCTCATGGATTAGAGGAATTACTATTGTAAAATGTCCATACTACCCAAAGCAATCTACACATTCAATGAAATCCTTATCAAAATACCACCAGCATTTTTCACTATAACAAATAATACTAAAATCTGTACAGAACCACAAAAGACCCTGGATAGCCAAAGCAATCTTGAGAAAGAAGAACAAAGCTAAGGTATTACAATTACAGATTTCAAGATAAACTATAAGGCCATAGTAATCAAAACAGTATGATACTGGCACAAAAACAGACACATAGATCAGTGGAACAGAGTAGAGAGCCCAGAAATAAACCCACACTTACATGATCAATTAATCTATGACGAAGGAGGCAAGAATATACAATGGGGAACCATTGTATAGCTGGACACCTACATGTAAAAGAATAAAACTGGACCACTTTCTAACACCATTCACAAAATTAAACTCAAAATGGATTAAAGATCTAAATGTGAGACCTGAAACCACAAAAATCCTAGAAGAGAACACAGGCAGTAATTTCTCTGGTATTAGCCATAGTAAACATTTTTCTAGATATGTCTGAGGCAAGGGAAACAAAAGCAAAAATAAACTATTGGGACTACACTGAAATAAAGTTTTTCCACAGTGAAGGAAACCATCGACAAAACCAAAAGGTAACCTACTGAATGGGAGAAGATATTTGCAAATGATATATCCAATAAGGGTTTAATATCCAAAATATGTGAAGAACTCACACACAACACCAAAAACCCAAACACTCCAATTAAAAAACGGACAGAGGACCTCAATAGATATTATTTCAAAGAAGACCTACAGATGGCTAAAAGACTCATAAAAAGAGGCTCAACATCACTATTCATCAGGGAAATGCAAATCAAAACCACAATGAGATATCCCCTTATACCTGTTAGAATGGCTAGTATCAAAAAGACAAGAAATAAGTGTTGGTAAGGATGTGGAGAAAAAGGAACCCTGGTGTACTGTTGGTGGGAATGTACAGCAACTGTGGAAAACAGTTTCTCAAAAAATTAAAAATAGAAATGCCATATGATTCAATAATTCTGTAATTCTACTAATGGGTATATACCCAATGAAAATGAAGAGATTAAGTCGAGGGCGCCTGGGTGGCTCAGTTGGTTAGGTGACTGCCTTCAGCTCAGGTCATGATCCTGGAGTCCCGGGATCGAGTCCCGCATCGGGCTCCCTGCTCAGCAGGGAATCTGCTTCTCCCTCTGACCCTCCCCCCTCTCATGCTCTCTCTATCTCATTCTCTCTCTCAAATAAATAAATAAAATCTTAAAAAAAAAAGAGAGATTAAGTCAAAAAGATACATGCACCTCTATGTTTACTGCAGCATTATTTACAATAACCAAAGTATGTCCATCAACAGATGAATGGATAAGGAAGATGTGATATGTACACACGTACACACAGAGAGAAAATATTATGCAGCCATAAAAAAGGATGAGATTTTTGTTTTGTTTTGTTTTGCCATTTGCAAAACATGGATAGACCTAGAGGATATTATGCTAAGTGAAGTAAGTCTGACTGAGAAAGACAAATACCGTATGATTTCACTCATATATGAAACCTAAAAACCAAATAAACAGCTGAATCAGACCTATGAATACAGGAATAAACTGATGATTATCAGAGGAAAGGGGGGTGGGAGGATGGGCAAAATGGGTGAAGGGGGAGAGATACAAGCTTCCAGTTAGAAGTTAACTAAGTCACAGGAATAATAGCCACAACATAGGGAATACAGTCAATGATTTTATAATAGGGATATATGGTGACAGATGATAGCTACACACCTGTGGTAACAAGCATAGTATAACATATAGAGAAATTGAATCACTATGCTGTACATTTGAAAATAACGTAACATTGTGTGTCAATTATACACACACACACACACACAACTATTAAAATGAAAAAAGATCTACCCATGTTTATTAGGTGGATATTCTTAAGTATTCTTAAGTCAGAGATAAAAATAATTTCATAAACATTTACTATAAATTTCTTTAAAAATGAACCACTGAAAGTTAACTTAAAAACAAAAGAATAAAACATAATATTGATTCCCTTTCCCTTTGTCCTTTTTATTTTTTTTAAAGACTTATTTATTTGAGAGAGAGAGAGAGCACAAGCAGGAAGAGCAGAGGGAGAAAGAATCTCAAGTAGACTCTTCGCTGAGTGCAGTGCCCAACACAGGGCTCGATCTCATGACCCAGAGATCATGACCTGAGCTGAAACCAAGAGTAGGATGCTTAACCAACTGCACCACCAGATGCCCCTCCTTTGTCCTTTTTAACCCAAGTGATTTGCTTAAAAAATTAAACAAAAACAAAGTTAAACTAAAATAAGCAATTTAAAAAGATTCATTAGCTAACTACCTACCAGCCACTATACTGAGAATATGAGAATTCAGACTATATGAATGCTAATTTGATAGTATCTATCAAAGTTTAAAGTGTACATGTTCCTAATTTAGGACATGATCTTACAGAAGCATGAATAACTGCTTGAAGAATAAGATATTACTTGCTGAAATGCCTATAATAGTGAAAAGCTGAAATAGTTTAAATGTCCACTGGTAGGGAAATGATTAAACTATGGTATAACCATACATGGAATACAAGGCAGTAGTTAAGAATAATCTACTTGTAATGGCACGCAAAGATAAGAAATTCATGTCATCAAGTTTAAAGGAAAAAGATGACAATACACATCTATAATTCCTTTTCTTTTCTTTTTAAAATTAGTGTTTCTGGAAGGACACATACAATACAACTGGAGAATAGGCAGAGGGAAAATTATCCTAAATGTACTGAATTTTTTTTTTATATTTTTGGTTTTAATTTTATAATTTTGGTTTATTTTGGTATTTAGAAAATAAGTTTCATCGCTATACTAACCACTAATTATGATTTTTTTTCTGGGCTTCCAAGGGTCTCACCTTCAAAAGCATAAAAGACTAGAATAAAGTAAGATATCTAACAACAAAAGAAACTTTTACTTTGATGGTAAAAGTAGTGGAGCCTGAATAAGCTTCATTTTTAAAGAAGTCATTCATCTAACAAATTGCCTCAAACACCTATTCATCTAACATTATTACCTATAATAATTATCTAAGGAGGGGAATGGGGAACTAATTCAACTTCCCACCTAGCAGGAGTTAGTATAGAGTTGGAAGTCCTCTGTAAGAGATCTACTTAGGACTGGAAAAACTTTTACAAATCAAATAACTTATCTGTTCTTCTATTTTTATGTAGTAGGAGAATATCTGCCTGTAAGTATCATAGCATAAATTTCAAAATGAATCTGTGTATGATAACCAAATACCACTGAAAGAAAATTATTTCTACAATTCCAGAAAGGCTTATTTTAATAGTGATTTAAAAAGAATATACATAGCTTTCACATATGGCCTTTAAAAAGGGGGGAAGAGGGAACAAGTTCAAAATAACTGGACCTGCGTTGGTGGTATAGTGGTGAGCATAGCTGCCTTCCAAAATAACTGGACCTATCATTTCCATGAACTAAAATACTTTGAAGACAACAATGAATTTTTTTTGCCTCATTTACAGACAGAGCTACATGGATTCAGGAGAAGGAGGAATTTAAATTGATGACTCAACTTCATGTATTTAGGAAAAAAAGTATACTTACTAAGTGTCAGATGAATAATCTCTAAAACAGAGTTAATTTCTTCCCACACGTAAGGAAGGCCCAATAACTGGCATTCATACCATTTTGAGTTGAACTGCTGACACTTTTTCTAGTTTTCATTTAACTAAAAGCCCTAACAGAATAGAAACTTTCCTCTTCCCTACACTCCCAAGCTTTTCCCCAGAAACTCACTTGAGGATCATATAAAGGAGAATATAATCTATTTATAAATAACATTTTAAAAAGTGAAAACTATATTATCCTCACATGCTTTTACAATTAGAAAAACAGAAGAATAAATACAAAAATGTTAGTTGTACATGATTACAGCTAAGAAAGAACATGTTGAAGACGCAGAGAGCACTGGGTTTAAGGAATACACAAGCTGAGAGCAAGACTTAAATAGTGTAACATGTTCATCTGGGGGCCTTGCACTGAACACTTCTAAAGTCACAGTACACTTTCACACCAAGAAGCACACATAAGGACAGGACTTCCTGGTACCTGCCCTTCAAGGCAGAAGCAAGCAAGTCAACCCTACAGCAAACCATTGTTTGAATATTTACTTTTGGTTGGAGAAGACAGATGTTCCCAAACTACAAAATCTCAGCCTGAATTTTCAGTTCCTATAACCTTATTCACTCCATGAACACTCTATAAAGTACCACCTTTTTACATTTCCAAATGTGGTGTATATACTTTCATATTTCATTTTCCTAAGTCGTTCCTATTTCAATATTAGTGGAAAGAATAAACTGCAAAAAATTACGTTACAGATCAATGAATTCACACAACTCACCTGCACACCTACAGTTTTAATTGGCAACAGGAAGGCATTCAATGAATGCAAACTTGTAATTTGCATCAGCTTCTCCTGATCCTCTTCCGTTGTACAAGCTTTGACTCTTTGTAATAGTGTATGTGGCTGAGAAAACCAAACAGACATTTCTTAAGATTTCAAGAAATAAGGTATTCTTTTGGTATTTATTACTGTCTTATGTATCTACACTTACTGGTTTACAGCAATAGATCCTATTTGATATTTGACTTGTGTGTGCTATGCAGTACATCAGAATTTCACTCCTGAGGGCCAGGGCTATGAGAAGTATCCGGATAAGAAACACAGATTATATTTGTATACTTCGGGGATTTAATCCTGTCAGCAGCAAGGGACATATGTCGCATGAGTTAAACCTTTTTCTTATAATAAAACCTCTTACCATAAAGTCACTTTTGTCTAAAATTAGTATGTCTCCACCAACTTCCCTTTTTTGGTGTATTTGTCTGGTATATGCTCTTCCATTCTTTTACTTTCACTCTTTCTATCCTTAGGTAAACAGGCTGTAATTAGATTTTACTTCTCAATCCAGTTTGACAATCTATGTCATAACTGGAGATGTTAGTCCTTTTAATTAATTGTGGGTTAATAATATGGTTGGATTTCATGCTACCATTTTATTCAGTAGCCTCTATTTGTCCCAGTTTTTAGGTTTCTTTGTCTTTTCTTACATTTTTCTAAACTATTTGTCCCAGCTCATTTATTTCCCTTCTACTGGTTTTGAAGTTAAACCCTGTATTTTTCTTCTTTTAGTAGTTCCCCCTAAGTGTTAACATGGATACTTAACAGAAGAGAATCAATCTCTCTGTCCCCCTAGCAAACAATACAAGTATCTTTGAATGCTTTAACTGCAATCAATTTCCTGTGGCTTATATGCTATTTTAGCTGTATATTGTTATAATATTTTTAAACAAACAAAAATTAGAGATTATTTTTATTATACAGCCCATGTTTGTTTCAGGCTGAGAACCACTGCCTTTAGTTCCTTAAGTAATGGACTGTTAGTAATAAATTCTGTTTATCTAAAAATGTCTTCATTTGCCCTAGTTCTTAGAAGACAGTTCATCTGTTCACTATTCACAATTATTTTCTCATGGCACTCTGAAATCTTCTTGTTTTTCCTGTGCTTTCAGTATAATAGTCTTTCCTTCAAAGGATAAACCATCTTTCTTCTGTAGCTGTTTTGTCTCTGGCAGTCTGCAGTTTTGATAGGGATGCCTACTAGGTGTCAATTTTTTTTTTCATCATCCTAAATGAGATGTGTTACATTTCCTGAATCTGAGCTATGGTGTCTTCACCAGTGTGGACGAATTCAAATACCTTTGTCTATTATCTCCCCCTGGACATATGTTAGAATTGACCTTTTCATTCTGTTTTAACCTCTTCTCTATATATTTTCTCTTTGATGCTTTGTTCCGATTTCTGGAAAATTTCTTAACATCTGTTTTTGAGTTCATTACTTCTTTCTTTAGCTGTTTTTAATTTCAGTTATTTTCATCACTAGAACTTAATTTTTTTCAAAGCTGCCCAAGTCATTTTGATAGTCTTTTACCATATACCTTATTCTCATTATCAACTGCTTCTTTTAATTCTACGTACTTTACACTAACTCCAGTATCTGAAGTGTTTGAGGGTCTTGTGCCAGTTTTTTCCACTAGCTCTCATTCATGTTACCTTACTTCTATATATATTTTTCAATATTTTAAGTTCATATATATTTATTGGAACTGTATATGTGGAGATCTTTTAAGGCCTTAAGACAATCCCAGAAAGAGTTTACATTGCTAAGCCTGACACCTGGAAGCACTACCAACCAAGGTCCGCTTTAAATTCTTAGCTTGAAGTTTTTCAGACCACAAAGATTATAAATTTAGGCACCAACTCTACAGAAGGACTGGGAGACTTTTACATTCATCCTTAGTTTGAAGTAAAAATGTTTTCCCTTATTCTCTTGCAATACATATAAAATATATTTTTTAAAGATTTTAAGTAATTTCCACACCCAACATGGGGCTCAAACTCATGACCCCAAGATCAAGAGTCGCAAGCTCTACCAACTGAGCCAGCCAGGCACCCCTAAAATATTTTTAAACACCCCTTCATATCTAGAATTTTTAGGGATTCAAGGTATCTTATCTGTTGTAAGGCTAAAAAGATAAGTCTACAAGTCTCTGTAGAATATTTTCTGTATAGTCATTTAACATGTTAAATTACCCTAAATTTTAAAAAAATGAAATTCTAATAAATTCATTGTAGATACTAGAGTACTACAAGAATCCATTCAATTCCTTATACTGATGAGCTATGTCTATTTAAAGCTCCTGTAATATACAAATTCAATGCAAATTATTACCTTCTTAACACTTGCAGAAAAATCAGCTACTATTTTCAAAATATTGTTGGTTTCAGGAAAGTCCTTACAAATGTAAGGTTCTTCAGCACATATTACTCTGATTGCCAGGCCAGGACCTAAAAAGAACCATAACAATGGTATTTAATATAAATTTTATATTTAAATATAAAAATACAAGTTTCCAAATATAAAATCCTTCCAAAAATTAAAATCCATTGGTCATTTTAAGGTTTTTCCAGTTTTACTGAGATATAACTGACACATAACCATTGTAAGCTTATTTTTTTTTAAGATTTATCTATTTGAGAGACGGGGAGGGGCAGAGGGAGAAAACCCCAGGCAGACTCCCTGTCAAGAACAGAGACCAACTGGGGGGCTGATCCCACGATCCCGAGACCATGACCCGAGCCGAAACCAAGAGTGGGAGACCCAACCAACTGAGCCCCTCCACTTCAAGTTTTTTTAAGTCTTTTACTTCAAATGTAACTATTAGTTTCCCATCCAACTCACCATTTTTTAGAATGCTTTAGTTCTCTTTACATCAATGATTTCTATCTCCTATTTTTGGTAGCCCATGTATTAAGTGTCACAAAATTCTCCAATAAATATTAATTCACAATATATGCACCCATCTTTTTTAAACTTATTAAAGGAATTTTTAAATATATAGAAAAGTAAAGAGGACAGTGTAATGAACCACCTTATTATTCATCACCCATGTTCAACTACCAATCTAATTTAGGAAGAGGAATATGCTGTTTAAAAAAAAAAAAGTACAACAGTGTTTAATTCCAAAAATGCAAACTGGTATTTCTATTTTACCAAATACTTAAAAGGATGAAAACATAAGGTATGCGTGGATCTAAAAAAAAATGGATTCTGCTTCTTTACTATAACAGAAAAGGTATCCTGTGAGATACTTGGTTATAGACAAAACCTTAGCCATGTTCCATTAATTCCTCAGTTTCATTCTTCATCTGTAGAATAAACAGCTTATTTAAAGTAAGTAGTATGCCTTATTTTTTTAAAAGCACCAAAATATTTTTTACCAAAGAAATCTTACACAATAAAAAAAATCCAATATATAAATAGACTTTTAAAAGTCAAGTGACTCTAGTGCAATGATGACCAAGGACACAGGACCACTTGGCTCCCTCCATTACATTCACACACAATCCTTTGCCAATACACAGGTTAGAGACTGAACATCTTGAATTCCCAGATTTGAAGTTTATTAATACAAATAGCGCTAATCACCACATGAGTTATAGCTTTGTGAGATTGCTTATAAGACCAATATGATATTTAAGAATACAAGTTCTGAGGTGAGACAGTCAGGGCTAGAATCCCAGCTCCAAACCTAATCTGCATTAACTTTTGGCAAATTAGGCTCTGTTCCCAAAATTTCCTCATCTATAAAGCAGAATAATGGTAGTTTTATTGTGAGGATCAAATAAGACAGTTGTAAAATATTTAGCAGAATGCCTAGCACATACTAGTATTTAAGAATTGTTAACTTGGGCGCCTGGGTGGCTCAGTTGGTTAAGCGACTGCCTTCGGCTCAGGTCATGATCCTGGAGTCCCAGGATCGAGTCCCGCATTGGGCTCCCTGCTTGGCAGGGGGTCTGCTTCTCCCTCTGACCCTCTTCCCTCTCGTGCTCTCTGTCTCTCATTCTCTCTCTCTCAAATAAATAAATAAATAAAATCTTTAAAAGAATTGTTAACTTTTACTATGCTTAATTAGACCATTCTCTCGACTCATCACCTAATGACTACTATAAAGAACCAGAAACTGAGGTACAAGACTTACCCAAGCTCAAGAACTTCTAACAAAAACAGTTTAAGACTCTCAGTCCTAACTTTAAATAAATACCACCTTCAGTTAGTTATTTTTCTATATGACAGCAGCAAATGACTATTTAAACTGAGTATTTTTTATTTGTTCATGAATTCGTTACATACAGCCCTATGCAAAGAAGTAATTCATTCAGATAAGTAGTCAACCATAGGATTAGGATTGCAGAGACACGTTTTAACCTTGTCTTCCATGGAAGGCATCATGGTATAGTAGAAAGAACATATAAATTGCAGCTCTAACACTAAGAATTGTATGGCAATGTGGGGTACGTGGGTGGCTCAGTTTAAGCATCTGACTCGATTTCGGCTCAGGTCATGATCTCAGGGTTGTCAAATCAAGCCCCATGTTGGGCTCTGCACTGGGTGTGGAGCCTGCTTAAGATTCTCTCTCCCTATCCCTCTGCCCTTCCCCCTGCTGGCATTCACGCTCACTCTAAAATAAATAAATAAAATCTTAAAAAAAAAAAAAGAATTGTGTGGCAATGTTATTAAAATACCTCTACACCTTGTTTTTCTCATCTGATGGCAACATTATAGGCCAGACTCACTGGGGTGGTGTAATATTTAAATATAAATACAATGGAAAATAATTATGTAAGAAAATGAAGTATATACAATAGATATTAAGAAGAATTTTGTTCCCTACCCACACTTTCCTTTCTCTAAAGTTACATATTCCGAGATAAAAAGTTATTTCAAAACTGTCTGAATTGACTTTTCTTCAACATGAAAGTCTAATGACAAACTGAGCAATTCCTTTTTTTTTTTTTTTTTTTTTACCTGGAAATGGATGCCTGGAAACTAACTCTTCTGGAAGTCCAAGTTCTCTCCCTAAAATTCTTACTTCATCCTTATGAAAATCTTTCAGAGGTTCTATTACTTTTCCCTACAGAGGGAAAAAGCCAATTAATACAAATTAGTAATGAAAATGACATGGAAAATAAAGAATAACATATCATTGGCCTTTCCTGTTGATTTTTTAATCTAAGGTGAAAGACATTTCTTAAAATTTCGTATCTTAAACTATCTTCTCCCATGTGTTCATAAGGAATTAGATGAATATTTTACTGATCTTCGTACTTCTCTTTGAAACACATTTTAAACATAAACCTTTCAAATATAAATAAATCAGAGCAGTCCTACCCACCATCTCTGATCTAGTTCTCATTAGAATACAAGGCAATTAGAAAACATCATACTAGTGTTTCAAAATTAAAGCTCTCCAAATGATACCATGAAGTGAAAAGACAACCTACTCCTATTTGATAAAGGACCTACAGACAACTACTCCTATTTGATAAAGGACCTACAGAGTGTATAAAGAACACTTACAATTCAGTAATAAAAAAATAAATAAACCAATTAAAAATGTGCAAAAAATCTGAATAGATATTTCTAAGAAGATATACAAATGGCCAATAAGCACATGAAAAGATGCTCAACATCATTAGTTTTATTAAGAAAATGCAAATCAAAAGCACAATGAGATACCACTTCACATCCACTAAGATGCCTAAAATAGACAGGTAGTAGCCATCTTAATGAGTGTGAGTTACAAAAAAAAAAAAAGAGAGAGAGAAAATAACAATTGTTGGCAAGGTGTGGAACATTGTTGGTGGATTATAATATGATATAACTGCTTTGGAAACATTAAGAAGTCCCTTTTAAAAATTAAAAATAGAACTACCATGGGGTGCTGGCTGACTCAGTCAGTAGAGCATACAACTCTTAATCCTGGAGTTTTAAATTCAAGCTCCATGCTGAGTGTAGAGATTACTTAAAATCTTACAAAAACAAAACAAACAAAAACTACCATATGATCCAGCAATACTGCTTCTTGTATATAACAAAAAAAACAAAAAACAAAAAACAAAAAACCTGAAAGCAGGGTCTCCAAGAGATATCTGCCAACTCATGTTCATAGCAGCACAATTCACAATAGCCAAAAAGTAGAAGCAACCCAAATGTCCATTAACAGATAAATGGATAAACAAAATGTGTATATACATACAATTATTATTTAGCCTTAAGAAGGAAAGGAAATCCTCTCACATGTTACAACATGGATGAACCTTGAGGACCTATGCTAAATGAAATAAGTCAGTCACAAAAAGACAAATGATTTCACTTTTATAGGATATCTAAAGTAGTCAAATTCATGGAGACAGAAAGTAGAATGGTGGTTACCAGGGGTTGGGAAGAAGAAGAGAGTAGCTGTTGTTCAAGGGATATAAAGTTCCAGTTTTACAAGATGAATAAGTTATGGAGATCTGTGTCACAACAATGCAAATATACTTAATATTACTGAACTATCCATTTAAAAATGGTTCAGGGAGAGGGGGAGGGAGAAAGGCTTTATGGCAAAGTTCTCATAAGCTTTTACCTCTTCTCTCAACTTTCTGATAAGCTCTGTGTCATTGTGATGAGTTTTGATGAGTTCAGCTTTGCCACTTGCAACAAGGGATGCACTTTCAATTAAATCAGGCCGTAAAGTACCTTGGGCAAGGAAAACCTCCTCCGGTTTCAGGTTCATTTCTCCAATTACTTCATTGGCAATCTATAACCAAGAGGAGTAAAACAGCCTTTTAAAGAGATGAATCTTTAAAAAAAGATAGCAAAGTCTTTTTTATTTATACTTTCGACAAGATTTCTCAGAATCCTTTTGCAATACTGACCAAGAGATAAAATCCACACCAACTCCCAAAGTAAACTCTTTTAAGAACATATGCTTTAGAAAGATTCATAAAGATAGGCAAACATTCAAGAGCCTGAAAACTAGCCATTGAAATACTCAAAAGAACTAAAAAGTCTAATATCAACTGAAACACCTATTCTTAAAATAGTTAAAATAAAAGCCTGGCAACATAAGTATATGTATTTTTTAAAAACAAGTCAGTATAATAGTAACATACACTAAAATTCTTAATCAAAAAAAAAAAACAATCAAAATTAGCAAATTTGATTATTTCATATAAGGACAAGGAAAAACAAATACTAAAATTCACATCAAAAATAGTACACATTGTGGATATTAAAAAGGTACCTTAACAAAAGTATCACCAATAATTTTTCTTTTCTCTTCAGGACTTGTTGTCATATTTAATGTTTTGCTAATTCTTTTTCGTGGAGTTCTATCTTCATCTGATATTGGTAGAGTTGTTGTTCCGTTGTAGAAAGAATGAGCAGCATTTATCACTGAGGAAGAGAAGAGAAGCACATTTTAAAACTAACAGAAGATTTTAAAAAACATAAATAATGGGTCAAACTACAGAAAGAAAACCTAGATCGATCTTTTACCTTTTATCTTTTATCTTTTACCTTGGCTACATATTACAGAACTACCAATAAACCACGATTAATAGAGTCCAGACACAGGAACTTACTAAATTTTGTTTTTTTGAGAATCCTGTGGCATTTAGTAATCTAAGGCCATAATATCATACATTATGCTGGTTGCTTTCCTGTATTCAGTGCCCCACCAGAACAACAAGCAAAAGCCAAAGGAAGAAGCATAGCCCCAAGGGAACTAAAAGTAGTGGTTCATATACAGGGATCAAAGTCCTCCAAACTGCACACTGAATTAAACAGTCTCTTGAAAAACTGATGTTTATCAGCATACATTTAGCAATCACTGGCTATCCTTTTATTTTTAAAGAGCAAGGTACTTAAAAACTTACTAAGATCTCTATTTGGTAGTAAGGCTGAACAACTGGTGAACCTCACTGAAATACAGCTGGCTATTTCACTGGGGGACACCAGTGAATTTGTAGCTCTTTCTCTTAAACTGGTCAATTGCCCCAGAAAAGACACCTCCAATCTCCTGCCTATCAGCATTCTGATAACGAAACACCAGAAGGCAGGGAGAGAGTCACCATTCAGTATACAGATTTTTGCTTCACCCTACTGTTTCTAATGTAGAATCTTATTTCCACCCTCAACTATGCCTGGTATTGATATGCCCAAATCCAAAGTTTCTTTTATGTAGCCTCTCTAGAGAATAAGTCCACAGTCTTCCCATAGGGAGGGATAGCAGCAATTTATTCCTGTGTTAAGGAAAAGAATCGCCTTCTCAGATTTTCAACCAAACTGTTTTAGGCTCGCCCAGAGAACCACACCCCACAGGGAAGCCAATGTTTCCAAATCTTGAGCCTCCCCACAAGTCCTGCTTCTGTTAGTTTCCTCCCCTTAGCAACATTTTACTAGATATGTCTCCTCAGACAAGGGAAAGGAAAGCAAAAATAAAAACTATTGGGACTACATCAAAATAAAAAGCTTTTGCACAACAAAGGAACCCATTAACAAAATGAAAAGGCAACCAACTGAATGGGAGAAGATATTGCAAAGGACATATCTGATAAGAGATTAATATCCAAAATATATAAAGAACTTCTACAACTCAACAGCAAATACACAAATAACCCAATCAAAAAATGGACAGAGGACCTGAAGAGACATTTCTCCAAAGAAGATATACAAAAGGCCAACAGGTACATAGAAAGATGCTCAATATCACTACTTATTAGGGAAATGCAAATTAAAACCACAGTGAGGTATCACCTCATACCTGTTAGAATGGCCATCACCAAAAAGACAAGAGATAATAAATGCTGGCGAGGATGTGGAGAAAAGGGAATCCATGTGCAATGTTGGTAGGATTGTAAATTGGTACACCCACTATAGGAGGGGCTCCTGGGGGGAGGCTCAGTCAGTTAAGTGTCCAACTTGATTTCAGCTCAGGTCATGATCTCAGTGTGGTGAGATTAAGAGTCCCACTCTGGCCTCCATGCTCACCGTGGAGTTTGCTTGAAATTCTCTCTCCCTCTGTCCCCCGGCCCCGCTCACACTCCCTCTCTCTAAAATAAATAAAATCTTTAAAAAAAACAAGTTTTTGGAGGATCCTCAAAAAATTAAAAATAAAACTACCATGTGATCCAGCAATTCCACTTCTGGAGAGATACCCGAAGGAAATGAAAACACACAAAAAGATATCTGCACTCCCGTATTCACAGTAGCATTATTTGCAATAGTTAAGGTATGGAAACAACCTAAGTGTCCATCAATGTATGAATAAAGATGTAGTATACACACACACACACACACACTGGAAAATTATTCATCCATAAAAAATAAGGAAACCTACCATTTGTGACAACATGCATGGACCTTAAAGGCATTATGTCAAGTGAAATAAGTCAGAGAAAGACAAATACTGTATGATCTCACTTATATGTAGAATCTAAAAAATCAAACTCACAGAAAAAGAGATCAGACTTCTTATCAGAGGTGGAGGGTGAGGAGAAGGGGAATTGGAAGAAGATGGATAAAAGGTACAAACTTCCAGTTACAATATAAATTAAGTACTAAGGCTATACTGTACAACGTGACAATTATAGCTAATACTGCTGGCTGATACATAGAAAAGTTAAGAGTGAATCCTAAGAGTTCACATCATAAAAAGAAAAATATTTTTCCTTTTTATTGTTCCCATATGAGAAGACTGATGTTAGCTGAGACTACTATGATAATCCTTTCAAAATATATGCAAAATCTAATCATCATGCTGTAGCCTTAAACTTACACAGTGATGTAAGTCAATTATTTCTCATTAAACTAGAAAAAAAAAAGTGACTATGGACTCTTCACTTCTCTTCTCTGTATAAGCCTTTCAGTTTGTAAAATAATCTGTACATCCATATTTATTGTAGGAAGACTTGGAAATTCTCATACATAAATAATATTATGGATGGGAAAAGATAACTCAAAAAGAGTGAACAAGTAGAAGAGAATAGAATGACAGATGGAATTTTATTGATTTTTTTTTATTGATTTGATTTTTTTGGAATTTCTATTGATTTCAGTTTTAAAATTTATCCTAGGACCCCTCTTGAACCAGATAATTATAATGTAAAAGTAAAAAACATAATTATAAGCTTATGGGAAACCTGTACTTGTTTGTTTTTTGTTTTTTTTTAAGATTTGAGAGAGTGTGTGTGCCTGTGTGAGCACACAAGAGCAGGGGGTGGGGTCGGGGGATGGGGCAGAGAGGGAGAGAATCTCAAGCAGGCTCCCCACTCAGTACGGAACAGGAGGCAGGGCTCATTCCCACACCCTTGAGATCATGACCTGAGCCAAAATCAAGAGTCGGACACTCAACTGACTGGGGCACCCAGGCCCCTCTAGAAACCTGTACTTGGTTAAGACAATGAGCTCACTCAAACCATAACGCTAGATCTGATTTGTTAAATAAGTCCTCACATATAGACTTTTCTGGGGGCTCATCAATACCTTTGACCTGAATTCCAAGCTTTTTGAGGGCTTCTTCTACAGACTGGCTTTCTCGTTTTCTCATAAAGCCATTATCAATGTGCACAGCAATGACTTGATCTTGGTTCAAAGCACGATTCAGCAAAGCTGTACAAACCGTTGAGTCTACTCCACCACTGAGTAAAACCTACAAGGTGAAATTAAAAATCAAGTTGAGTACAATAAACAACAAAAAAATAAAAACTATCAGCTTAAATCATTACCTTTAAAAACACTGATTTTATCAAAAGTAGATATGATAATTGAAAAAGCACTCTGAAACAGTGCAACTCACAAAACATCCGATCACCCAGTCAACATTTAAGGGCTATGGTTCTGAAGCCAGCTCTGAGTTCTAGCATTATTGACATAAATTTGTACACTTTCAGATGTAAATTCCTTACCAAAACTTTTGATGTGCCTACTCTTTCTTTGATCTCTCGAATGCACTCAAGTTCTCTGTTCTGCACAGTGAAGGTCCCACTGCACCCAGCTATATCATAGAGGAAATTCTTCAGGATTACTTTCCCATTTTCTGTAAGGCCAACTTCAGGGTGGAACTGTGCTCCGTACAATTTTTTAGATTCATTTGCTATACCTTTAATAGAGAAAATAATCACAAATTAAAAATGTTTTCATGTGGAAGACTCAACTAAGTACCCATAGTAATTCCTCACAATTTCTTCCTCTGTAAATACAAAAACTGATACAACTTAGTGCATTTTTAGCTACAGGGGGGAAATAAATAAATAAATAAATAAAAACTACGTTGCCACAATTTTTCTTTAAAAGTCCTTAGGTAGCAATTAGTGCACTATATAGGACAGTGAAATAAGTCCTACAGAGATTACCTCATAGTACTTTCCTTCTCCACCCAGATTACTTTGTCTATTTAATACAATGATAACTCAGTTTTGGCTCTCAGTCCCACACGGCTTTCATATGCAATATACTGCTATCAATTTTATGTATTAGAAAACCTCATGTATTAGGCCTGTCAGAATATTCTATGTATTCCTTTCTTAGATACTATTAACCACAAATGTAACTTCATGGATTTGAGTAATGTGTTTCTGACAAATTATGAATTATTTACTAAGCAGAAGATGATAGGCTACATGTTTTACCTGTGTATGCACTACCCCTGTTTACGGCTCTGAGATATCAAGAAACTTACAGCTGTTTAAGTAGTTAAATCAGGCTGAGCAGGCTCCCAAATTCATACTCATTCTATTATACCACGAAACCTCACATTTTCTTTACTTGGGTTCTAGGACACCACTCTCTCTTGGTTCATTTCTTTCACTGTCTGCTCCTTCTTAATCTTTGTTGTTTCCTCCTCATCTATCCATCTCTACACATGAAAGTTGCCCAGTACACAGCCCTTAAATCTCTCCTCTATACATTGAGTGATCTACAACTCTCATAACTTTACATTTTACCCATATGATGGTAAACCCCCAAATTTATACCTCCAGCTCAATTTTCTACTCTACAGTCTAGACTCCTATATACAACTGCATATTCATACCATTTTTTCTATGTTTAATAAGGCATCTTGAATTTAATCTACAAACTTGAATGACTGCATTCTTTCCTTTCAAGTAAACAGAAACTTCAACTTTCTGGATGGTTGGATCAAAAAACATGGAAGTTAAAACTCAATTATACCCTTTTTTCCCCACTCCAAATGCAATCCAACAGGAACTCCTTAGTCTCTCCATTCAAAACATATCAGAATCCAATCTCATTTAAGATTAAAATCCTATCAAACATCTTTTCCAACCACAATGGTAAGAAACTAGAAATTACAAGAACAAAACTAGAAAATTCACAAATACGTGGAGATTAAAAAACATGCTCCTGACAAAGGAATGGGTCAAAGGATAAATCAAAAGAGGAAAAAAAAAAAAAAAAACCCAAGACAAATAAAAATGGAAACATAACACCCAAAACTTATGGGATGTAGCAAAAATAATTCTAAGAGGGAAGTTTATGGCAATTAATAACTACATCAAGAAAAAAAGATCTCAAATAAACCTAGATTCCACCAAAAAAAACTGTTACAACAAATAAACAATTTCAGTAAGGCTGTGGAATAGAAAATCAACATACCAAAGTCAGTTGTGTTTCTATAAGTTAAACTATCAGAGAAATTAAGAAAACATTCCCATTTACAATAGCATCAAAAAGAATAAAATATTTAGGAACAAGCTTAACCAAGGAGGTGAAAGATCTGTATACTTAAAACTCTAAGACAATGATGAAAGAAATTGAAGGCACAAATAAATGAAGAGATATCCTATGTTCATAGATTAGAAGAATATTGTTAAAATGCCCATTCTACCCAAAGCTATATACAGATTCAATTCAATCTCTATCAAAATTCCAATGACTTTTTCATAGAAATAGAAAAAAAGGAATCCTAAAATGTGTATCAAACCACAAAAGACCTCAAAGAGCCAAAGCAATCTTGAGAAAAAAAAGCAAGAGGCATCACATGTCCTGATTTCAAACTACATTACAAAATGACAGTAATCAAAACAGTACTGTACTGGCATAAATACAGACACACAAACCAAGGAAACATACATACACATATATACACACACACATAATATATACACACTAAATGGAGTATTACTCAGCTTTTAAAGAGAAGGAAATCCTGTCATTTGCAACAACACAGATGAACCTGGAGGGCATTAGGCTAAGTGAATTAAGCCAAAGACAAATACTGAATGGTACTGCTTATATGTAGAATCATAAAAAAAATAAAAAGTTGGACTCAGAAATAGAGAATGGAAAAGTGATCACCAGGACCTGGCTGGGGGAAATAGGGAGAGGTGATAAAAGGGTACAAACTTTCAGTTGTAAGATGAATAAAGTCTGAGGACCTAATTAATAATATGGTGACTTATTATGGATAACACTGTATTGTGTAATCTAAATTTGCTAAGAAAACAGAACTTAAATGTTCTCACACACACAAAAAAAGGCAAATATGTGAGGTGATGGATGTGTCAATTAATTCCATGGGGGAATCTTTTCATTATGTGTACCTATATTAAATCAGCACATTGTATACTTTATAAATACTTTACAATGTTGTCAATTAATCTTAGTAAAGCTAAAAAATTAAATTAAAAAAAGGTTGAGAGAAGAAAAAAAAACTACCAACCTAGAATTCTGTACCCTGAGAAATTATCCTTCAAAAGTGAAGAAAAATACTTTCTCAGACAAGCAAATATTGAAGCTGTTTGTTGCTGGCACATGGGCCTTGCAAGAACAGATAAAAGAATTTCTTTAGAGAAAAGGAAAATGATAAAGGTCAGAAACTTTAGTCTACATAAAGAAAAGAACATCATTCACAGTTCCTGGCTCACAGATCCCAAAACCTTTGGAATATCTTAAGAGATTAGAGCTTAAAGGTATCTCTCATATTCATAAGGTGACTTTTGGAAAGCACCTAAGGATGGGGGCTGGTTACCAGGGGGAGACAACCATGTGATTAGAGACTTGGAACTTTCAGTCCCAACCTCCTAGACTCCGGGGAGGGGAGAGGGGCTGGAAAATGAATCAATTACCAGGAAGCAATGATTTAATCAATCATGCCTATGTAACGAAGCCTCCATAAAAACCCAAAAGGATGACGTTTGGAGAACTTCCAGGTTAATGAACATGTGCAGTTTGGGGAGAGTGGTGCACTTGGAGAGAGCATGGAAGCTCCGTGTCTTTCCCCATTCTCTGCCCTATAAATCTCTTCCATCTGGCTGTTGCTGAGTTATATCCTTTTATAATAAACCAGGGATCTAGTGGTAAAATGTTTCTCTGAGTTCTGTAAGCCACTCTAGAAAACTAATTGAAACGAGGAAGAGGTCATGAGAACCTCTGATTTACAGCCAGTCAGTAAGAATACAGGTAACCTGGACCTGTGACTGGTGTCTGAAACCCAAGGAGGGGGTCACTAGAACCTCCAATCTATGGTTGTTCAGTCAGAGGCACAGGTGATAACCTCGGCTTGTAACTGGTGTCTGAAGTGTATGTGGGTAGGGAAGGGGGGGTGGTCTTGTGGGATGCAGCCCTCAACCCGTGCAATCTGGTGCTATCTCCAGGTACACGGGGTCAGAATTGAGATGAACTGAGGTGACCACTCAAATACTATACTGGTGTATAAGAATTGTTTGTTGGTGTAGGAAAAACTCCCCAACTCTCCCCACACACTGGAAATTGCTCTCAAAATACCAAAAGACAGCAAAAACAGTGCTTAGAAGGAAATTTTCAGCACTGAATACATATATTAGGAAAAAAGAGATTTAAATTCCATCGCCTAAACTTCCACCTTAAGAAATGAGAAAAGAGGGGCAAATTATATCCAAAGTAAGCAAAAGAAATAATAAAAATTAAACAAATCAATGAAACTGAAAACAGGAAATCAACAGCAACCACCACCACCACCAACAACAACAACAACAACAACAAAACTAAAAGCTGGTTTTTTGAAAAGATCAATAAAATTGGTAAGCCTTTAGCCAGGTTAACTAAGAAAAAGAGAGAGGACACAAATTACTAATGTCAGAAATGAAAGAGGAGACATCACTACAAGTCTCATGGACACTAAAATAATAAAGGAATACTATGACTAACTCTATGTCCACAAATTTTATAACACAGATGAAATGGACCAATTCTTTGAAAGACACGACTTACCAAAACTCACACAAGAAATAGATAATTTGAATAGGCCTCTATCAGTTTTAGAAGTTACATGATCTGATTCAATAGAGAAAGAAAAGGCATCTGAAAAAATCCAACACCCATTCATGACAAAAACTCTCTGTAACTTGGAATATAGGGGAACTTCCTCAACTTTATTATCTTCTAAAAACCTACAGCTAAAATCATACCTAAACAGAAACTCAAAACTTTCCCACTAAGATCAGGAACAAGGCAAGGATGTTCCCTCTCCCCACTGCTTTTCAACACCATATAAAATTCCTAACTGACGCAATAAGAAAAGGAAGTAAAAGGTATACAGGCTGAGAAAGAAAAACTGTCACAGATGACATGATTATCTATATAGAAAATCTGGAAAAAAAATCAACAGAAAAACTCCAGGAACTAGTAAGCAATTACAGTAGGGTTGTAGGATGTAAGGTTAATACACAAAAGTTCACTGCTTTCCTAAATACCAGCAATGAACAAGTGGGATTTGAAATTAAAAACAATTAGCACCCAAATAAATGAAATACTAAGGTATAAATCTAACAAAATATGTACAAGATCTATATGAGAAAACAATCACTCTGGACCACTTCCACCTCTACCACACTATTCCCTACACTACTGTCTCCTCTCCTGATTGCTGCAGTAGATTCCTAGCTGATCTCCCTACTTCTACATTTGACCCTTTCTCTTTTCTCCTCACTATAGCCAAGGTAATCCTGAAATTAGATCATAAGTAAAGCCAACAATTTCATAGTGGCCCCAATGGCCTGTGTCCTGGCCCCCCTGACCATCCCTCTAACCTCATCTTCTACCACTCTCCTCCATGCTTACTCTACTCCAACCATGTAGTCTTCCTTGCTGTTCCTCAAACATGGTCCCATCCTGGGAGCTTTGTACTGCTACTTCCTCTTCCCCCCAAATATCCAAAAGGGTCAGCACTTACTTCCTTCATGTTCAGTATCATTTTATAGGAATACCTTCCCTGAATATCCTATATAAAAGAGTAACAACCTTAATCTCACATATTCTGCAACACTCTTCTCTTCCTGTATTTCTTTTCAATGTACTTAAACACTATCTGACACTTGACATATTCTGTATTTGTTTATTAGCTGTCCCATCCCTTCCCCAAACTGGAATGTTAAACAGAGATTTTTGTCCACTTTGTTCATTACTTTACCCTTGGCACCTGGAAATGTTACTGGCACAAAGCACACAAATATTGGTTGAATGAATACAAATACATAAGCCATCTACCACTGTTAATCTTAAGTAAAAACATTTCAATACGAAAACCATTCTGGATCATTCCTATTCTTATGTTAAGTAATTGCAGGCAAATTACTCAATTCAGTTTATCCATGACAAATCTTTTTTCAACTTACTGTTGAGGTACGGCATTTCAAACAAAAAGAACTTTATTGATAAATCCACTTTTTTTTTTTACTGACTTCCAAGATTATTGATAATTATTTACATAACAACTAATCAAATAAGCAAGTCAAAAAAAATCACAAACTGCCAGAAAATCAATTCCTCTTCCTCGAAAAAGCAGAGAATAAAAATGGCTTTAAAGTACAGATTAGCAAAATTTCTACAAAGGGCTAAATCATAAAAATTTTAGGCTCTGTGGAACATATGCATACAGTCCCTGTCTTTTATTATAACCCTTCAATAACATAACAGGCTATAGGCTAGATCTGACCCACAGGTCATAGTTTGCCAACCCTGCCTCAGAGAAATGTCCTGAGTGCTTAGTCTGGTGTTTCACAGATGTCCAAGATATATGCCTATGTACACCTGAGAAAGGCATTTAAAAACCCAATTATGAATAAAGCACACTAGAAAATAGACCATTCTCAAATTTTTCCTGAGCCGTAAAAGTAGTGTTTTACATCTGGAGAACTTTTATTAGAACGAACATTTTTTAAAGTATTTCAGAGCAAACCAGTAAGTGACTTCTAAATAATCTAACACTAAATTCCCTTCATAAATTAATGGTTGATCCTATGACATTTATAGTATCTTTTAAAAATAAAATAAAAAAAATAACAGTACCTCATACAGAAACATATTCTTAGACTCTTTAGAGAAGTTTTTTAAAATGAAATCTGCAAAAGTTTTAAAATTTTCACCTGCCACAATGTTCCCAGAACGTGCCACAACCTTGAATCCATCAGCTACTTTGTCTACACTATCTCCATGAGTAAGCAAAACAATTTCTTCCTTCTGAAGACCCCTAAACATACAAAAAATAAAACACAACACAGAAATATCTTAATTAAAGACATGGTCAATGGGATCTTATGCTTTATTTTTTTCCAGCTTTACTGACATAATTGACATGTAATAGTATGTAAGTTAAAGATGTACAACATGATGATTTGATATATATATATATAATGAAATAATTACCACAGTAAGGTTAGTTAACACATACATCACACATCACATAGTTACCATTTTTTTATGTGTATGGGGAGAACATTTAAGATCTACTCTCAGCAACTTTTAAGTATACAAGACAGTTGTTAACTGTAGTCACCATGCCTGAACATTAGATCCCCAGAACTTATTCATCTTACAACTAGTTTGTTCTTTTCCTTTAAAATACTAACTCACCATATGTGGAAATCAATAAAATAGGAAAAAAAAGTATGTAGCAGTGCAACACTGCTAGAATTTAAATTTATTCTGTGCATTATAAATAAAGCCAAACGGAGTATTAAATCTCAAAAAAGGCAATCTGTAAAAATTGAAAACTGAAAAAAATATATTTAAAAGTTGGTGGTATAACCACATGCATAAAAAATTATTTCAAGAAGCTACAAAATAATAATTTCAACATTTTTTCTCTATTAGGATTTATCTTAAGAGAAGGCATTTCAGAGATCTAAACATTCAGTAGTTTTATATCAAAAAGTAAAAGTACTAATACTGATATTGTTATTTTGCAGCTATATATACTGTAAATACATGCATGTTATAGGTTAAAACAAATATTAAATAATTAGGAATTGAGGTTTTCAGCCTCAGAGTAAGGAGATACAAAAATCAAAGTTGTTATAAAACCCCATAAACTTTCATTTTAAATGGAAATAAGAGTATACACGGATTTTGTTTTCTCTAAAAGAATACATATTGACTAAATTTATTCACTGAAAGGGCCTAGAAACAAAGACAACCCAGTAGCAATGTGGACCTCTATTTCTCATGCCAAACACATTAAAGGCATAGGTTAAAGAAGATGTAACATTCATCAAATGCAACATGTGGACTTTCTCTCGACCCTGATTCAAACAAATCAACTATAAAAAGATATTTCTTACATTATGAGAAAATCTGACAGAGGACTGAATATTAAATATTAAGAAGTAAAAAAAAAAAGTAAATTAAAAATAAAGCAAGAAAATAAACTACATTAAAGCCAAATGGATGTTTCAGGTTTACTACTGTTGTCATCGTTGTTGCTTAGGATTAATGTATGTTGTGAATGAGTTCCACAATTTTACAACTAGGAAGACAGACAGAAAACTTTAAATTTTAACGGGATCTTGGGGGGGAAATGGAGGAGGAGACGAACCATGAGAGACTATGGACTCTGAGAAACAAACTGAGGGTTCTAGAGGGGAGAGGAATGGGGGGATGGATTAGCCTGGCGATGGGTACTAAAGAGGGCACGTATTGAATGGAGCACTGGGTGTTATACGCAAACAGTGAATGATGGAACACTACATCAAAAACTAATGATGTAATGTATGGTGACTAACATAATAAAATTTTTTTTTAAATGCAAAAAAAAAATATTTTTTAACCAGATCTTTAGATATAAAGCCTCTGCAGTATCACATACTACCATGATTCCTAAAATGGTTCTCAAGGCTAGTCACTTTAGATCCAGAAGAATGTAAGCAAAACCTCTCCATTATGAAGTGGAGTAAGTGCTAGATTTCAAATGCATTTTGGTAATGAGTAGCTTCAGCTCATAAGATTATTTTGAGCCACCATGGCTTTTTTAATTAATCTTCCTTTGAAAACGAGAATATTCGAACAGATATACTTATTTTTGCTCTTCCTCAAAATTAAAGAGGAGACAGCCATAGCCAGTTTTGTTTATAATCTGGGATATCTCCATTTCAGATAATAAGTTTATAACTTGGATTTTAAAATTTCTGATCTGTCCAATTTGGAGAAAACTATTCATTAGAAATTAATTTAGGCACAAGCATGTTAACAAAACATACCTATAACTAAAAATAATTAGCACAATTAAAAGAAATTATAACAAGAAGTAACTGCATAATGGACAGACTTGAGGAATCACTATGTTGTACACTCGAAACTAATGTTAACACTGTGTCAACTATACTTCAATTATAAATAGATAAAAGTAAATTTCTTGGATTCACACACACACAAAAAGGGGTAGCTGTGACTCACTAAATGACATCAGTTTTATAAATTTTATAGATTTAATGCAGTAAGGGGGAAACGTAGTTTTAAAGTAAAAATGAAATTTAAGGGGCTCCTGGCTGGCTCATTCGGTAGAACATGCAACTCTTGATCTCAGGGTTCTAAGTTTGAGCCCTGTTGGGTGTAGGATTACTTCAAATCTTTTAAAAAAATGAAAAAATAAAAATGAAATTTAAGTCAAAATGAAGCAAGTCAGGGGGCACCTGGCTGGCTCAGTCAACAGAGCATACTACTCTTGATTCTGGGGTTGTGAGTCTGAGCCCCACACTGGGTGCAGAGATTATTTAAAAATTAAAAAAAAGCAAGTGAGTAACCCTATCAACAGTCCCCTAAAATGAGCTTTACCCAAAACATGGAAAACTCCCAAAAAAGAAAGCTTCTGGTCCTCTGGAAAACTGAATGAAAATGCAGCCATGTTTTTTTTAAGTCAAGCAGAAGATAAATGGTTCCAGGAAGGGAGTGAATAGCTCATCCACCAATTTTTAAATAGATTAGAGCTATAGCACCTCATCTGTTGTTACCTAGAACAAAAATCAATTAATACATTCACTATATTAAAAGATAGTATGCTAGGTATAGTTATGCTCAACATAGAGAAAGTGAGCAGGAGGGAAACATAACACATATTTAATAATGAGTCCAACAAATTGGTTGTGTGCTAAGTACCCAGCAAAAACATGAGGGAAGAGATATACAAACACATTTGGTAGATACAAGATAGTTTAAAACATCCATTTGCCACATAGGGCACATTAATGTTTAGAATCACACTCCAAAGAGTAAAAAGGAAAAACTACAAATGTTGGCATTCCCAAACAAGGATCCAAGACTGAACACGTGCTTTTAAGTTATGTCATAAGTGCTTTCCTTACCCCTACTTAGCATCACCACCATCCTCTGCCACCCTGACACTCAAATGAAAAACAAATATGACAGTTACACCTCTGGCCACTAGTATGGCCTTAATTTGTCTTAAGAATGAAGGAATCTCTAATTTTGAAGAATAACAATCCCAAATTTAAGTCAGTTACTCTACTAACTGTTCTTATGCATCTAAAAATATCTACAATACCTGAATAACGAGCATGTGTTGTCCACACTAATACTGAAGACTCCATCTTCTCTAACACTTTTTTTGTGCACAGTACCTCCAAATACCTTATTCATCATCTGTTCAAAGAGAAAATAAATTGACATCAATATGAATCAAAAGAATTACCCAATCATTTTATTATGCTAATTTAATAATTTATATTCCTGTTTTCAGGATATCTGCTGTTTGTGCCCCCAAAATAAAGAGTTAGATAAATGTAGACAGCTTGGTATTATTATATGTAATTATACAGTTATTAAGAGGAATAGTTATAAAACAAAACTAGATTAGAAATCTGACCTGAGGTTAATTTCTATTAAACAGTGGCAGATTTTCCATTTAGTGTATTTTAATTCATTTGTTAAAAATAGATATTTAATACTTACATCTGGGTTTAATTTAAAAGCATTTTAAAAGGTACTCTGAGCTTAGAAAAAGCTAGAGCAGACGAAAGGAAGAGCTTTGGTATTAAAACTAGGCAGGTACAAATTTCTCCAAGTGATTTAACCTTTGGCCCCAAAGGAACAGTCTGAAAGCCTGCAGAAGGCTATGTTGTGGAGAGAGCATAAGCAAGAAAATCTGGTCTTTCAATTAAATTTATTTGTATAAATCCGATACACCTACAAACTCCCCCCCCCAACACCAAATAAACACACACAAAATTTCTACAATCGTTAATTCTGCCTTGATGCAATCACTATGATTCATCTCCGTATATCTGTTTCACACAGTTGTCACAAGATACCTGCCATAACCATGCAAGGTACAAGTTGATCCAGCTCCTGATAAAAAAGCAGGCAGAGGGCTAATAAGTGTTCATTCGTATAATGCACAGTGGAATAGCCTTCAAAACCATCAGCAAATGCTGCCCTCTACATTCTCCTCTTAAGACATTCACAATAAAGCTTACTGCAATAAAGGTCTGGGTTAAGTTCAGCAGGAAAAAAACTTGCTAACCCATTTAGCCCAGTATTTCCCAAACAAAAAACCCAGGTTATCAAACACTTTCTGCAGCACATTAACTACCACACAGTTTAGGAACACTGCTACAATCTAACCAGTTCCCCTGCCTCTAGTCACTTCTCTTCTTCCCCCTCATTCTGTACTCAAACCATTCAAGCTAGAGTAATTGCCAAAACAGACCATGTTCTCTCCCCCATGTCTTCAGGTCTCTTCACAGTCCCAGGGGCCTAACAAAGTATGTGGCCCAAAGCAGTCATTAAAAGCTTCTGAATGAAAAATTAAGTGCTTTCTTCTATATACTCAGTGAACCTTGTGTACCTCTACTTTCCTTAATTTGCTGTTCTTAATTAGAAGACAGCTGAATGATCAAGATAACTAAAACTGTTGGAACTCAACACAATTTAAAAGTCCACAAAGGTCAATGGGCAAAACTAAATATATTACTTAGGGATATAAACTTATGTATAAAGCTGTAAAGAGAAAAAGGGGAATGAATAACAAAATTCAGGGAAAGTGCTGCCTCTGGTAAGAAAAGAGAACAACATGAATGGAGAAAAGTATAAAGAGAGTTTCAAAAGTTCTACTAATATTCTATTTCTTACGCTGAGTGAGGGGATATAAAGATAAAAGGAGCAATGGGCAAGACAGTCTTTTTTCTTCTAAAGCAAAGAATTCCCAGAAAGCTATTAGAAAGGCTCTCACAAGAGTCCAGTGAATGGGAAAGATGGTACATAAGACACTGAAATAACTAAAATTTCAGGATGCTCTTGGGGGCAAAAGTATACACTAGGGTGAGACCTTTGGTGCTAAACTTACCCAACTAACAATCACTAAGAATTATTAGTCCTTTAAAAACAACATATTAGCTAGATGGTATCATCTATACCAATATTTTATGGAAAGACAATTTCTATCTAAAGGACCAAGATCAGCCTATTCTATTGTCCTAATAAGTAAGTTCAGAGGACATAAAGGCAAATTGTTTTACATATTTAACATGAGCAGGCCTAGCTCTGGCTACCGCAAGATCTCTACTGAATGACAGAAAAATTAGGCCTTACAATTATATGGGGGACTGGCATAAGGGAGAAACAGTCAGTCACTAGCACTTAAGTTAAGGCAGCATTTTCCAGACATATTTCACTATAAGGGGTCCTGAAAAAAAATATCTGTGAGACTCTTCCTTACAGAATGTTATAATACCTCAATATACTAAAAATCATTTAACGTAAGTTGTGCTACATTATTAATACTGACTACTCTGGCATGGGAGATCAATAAATTACGTAAATACATTACATCCAAGAGCAAAGGTATATTAAAAAAAAAAAAAAGCCAGCCAGTTTCCAAAGTTCAACTCAATCAGGATGTAGGCTCTTCTAAGAAAATGTATTCATTAGAATACTATATAAGAAAATCCAAAAGTAAGTTGTTATCCAAGTCAAATTCATAACCACCACTTGGCTTTTCAGAAAACTTTAACAGAACAAAAAGAGCCTTTTACTAGAAAATGCTTGCTTCCTAGAGAAAAAAATATCCATTGTTGTAGCTTTTGAACTTCATACATCACATATTTTTAGGGGTCAGTATTTCCTCTAAATCAAAGTGGAAAACTATAATGAACAATTAGCAAGAAATGAAATCTGGTAAAGCTGTTTTACAGACCAGTGATCCCTAATATTCTGCTTTTGTATCAAGTATAAGAACAACAAAAATATTCATTCTTATGTGAACATTGATTTTTATTGTTTTTTCCTTTGCTGAATGCTCCAGGGCCAGATAAAATATACTGGTCTGCTCACTTTCTACCTTTTAGACAGCCTCCTTCTGTACAATATTCATATTAAAGCACAGCAATTTCAACCAGATTGTTTAATTATTCTTTTTTTTTTAAGGTTTTTATTTATTTATTTCATAGAGAGACAGCGAGAGCGGGAACACAAGCAGGAGTGGGAGAGGGAGAAGCAGGCTTCCAGCCAAGCAGGGAGCCTGCTGCAGGGCTAGATCCCAGGACGCTGGAATCACGACCTGAGCCGGAGGCAGATGCTTAACGACTGAGCTACCCAGGCGCCCCTCAACCAGATTGTTTAAAAAAAAAAAAAAACGACTCCCTCTGTTTTGCCCATTACTAAAATTTCAAGTTATCTTCAATCCAAGGACTTAAAACAACTCAGTCATTGGGAGAAAGAACACATCATCTTAAGCCATATATACAAGAAATCAAAAGTTAATAGAGAATTCTCAATAATCAATTAGGGAGGACCAATGTATCATGAGGAAATTAAAAAGCTAATGTTTTAATTAACACCGATTCCATTTGGTCAGTTAGGATCTCACATTAGATATTCCACTTGTATTGTGACCCTGTCTTCCCTTCTGATTTAGTACAGGCTAAAGCCAAAAGGTGGGCAAAAGGGAAAAGAGATCAAGATCATTTATAAACAAGTGAATCCAGTCATTGTATTTATTTGGCTATTCTTATCATAGCAGAGAATTCTGAGTTTAAAAAAAAAAAAAAACTATCTTGCTTCTGACACTAGAAAAGGCAAAATACTATAACATGTCAATTAGTAATTATATTACCCAGGGAATACTATCCCAGTTAGCTCAATTTTCAGATGATGTGGTTAAGTAAGATACATTGTTAAAAGTTAACCTGAACTAGAAAATCATTTTGCTTACAATCACTAGGGATAACTTTTCTTAAATGTATTTATTTCTATTCCCACCTCCTTAGTAAGTAGATCTTATTGAACAAATCATTCTAAGTGAGAACTTAGCATGTTACTGGCTCAGTATTATCTTTCTATCATCTTATTCAGTAATCACATTCTACTTGTCTAATAAACCTATACTCCTCTAAAAAGGTATCAAAGCAGCCAAAATAGATTTCTAAACATTTAACTTATAGAAGAATAGTTTTATATCTAGACCTCAGTCCCTATATATTCTTGTTTCTGATACAATTCCAAGGTATGCATACTCATTAACGATACAGTGGAGACACCTGAAAGACACTGTCTTAACTAAATGATCAAACTGTCATGGCACACACTGACATCACGTGCCTCCTAATGACCTGCTCTGAGAGGAGCAGAGCATTTCTGTGCTACTCCTGCCAAAAGAACAGAACCTGAACCTAACAATGAGGAAACATCAAATAAACCAAAACTGAGGGAGAATCTATAAAGTAAATGGAATGTCTTTTTTTTTTTTTTTTTTTAAACTGTCGAGGTCATGAAAGAGAAGAAAAGACTGAGGAATGGTTCCAAAATAAAGGACATGACAACTAAATATAACACATGGTCCTAGATTGGACACAGTACTTACAAGGGATATTAATGAGACAAACAATGAAATGTGAATGCAGTCTGTGGATTAGATGCAAAACTGAATCAGTGTTAACTTCCTGATTTTGATATTTGGACTGTAGTTACATAGGAGAGAGCTCTCATCCTTAGGAAATACAACAAGTAACAGGACATAATGTGTGCAACTTACTCTCAAATAGTTAAAAATGTCAACAGTAAGAGGGGCACCTGGGTGGCTCAGTTGGTTAAGCATCCGACTCTTGATTTTGCCTCAGGTCATGATCTCGGGGCTCAGAGTCATGGGATCAAGCCTCCCCCCCCTCCCCCGGAACTCTGTGCTCAGCATGGAGTCTGCTTGAGATTCTCTCACTCTCCCTTCCGCCCCTCCCCTGGCTCATGCACGCATGCAGGCATGCTATCTCTAAACTAAATAAATCATTTTAAAAATGTCAACAATAAGGGAATTGAGTAAAAATATAAATGAGCTCTGTGTACTATTTCTGTAACATGTAAATTTGAATGTCTAAATTTTTTTTAATGGACAGTGTTATGTTGTATTCAGTAGTATAGTTACTTCTCTAAAAACAGATTTCCACTCAGGTCGGTTCTGCCATACTGCTATAACAATTTGTAAATAGTCGCAACATGCACAAATTAACTCATACAATATCCAAAATACTCTAAAGACAGAAAATATTAGTACAATAAGAATCACAAACAGAATAAATTAAGTCAACTCTTAAGGCAAATTCACAGATGTACCTGCATGCCATAGCAAATTCCAAGAACAGGCTTGCCAATAGTGAATATCGCTGGATCAAACCAGGGAGCATCTTCTGCATACACAGAATTAGGTCCTCCAGAGATGATAATAGCACTGTGGATTTAAGGAAGAGAGTCAGTGAAGAATCCTCTAACTGCTAATTTTTATCCCGAAGTCCATGCCCTCTCTCCCTTGAAGCACTGAGACTCAGTACAGATGCAGAGATTTTGTTATGTTTTCAGTACCGTGGCAGATCCAGCCTCCTACACAGCTCAGTCATCTGTACTCTACTGAAATGTGTGAAAGTCCATCAATTCAACATTCACTTGTTAATAAGTACAAACTTCAAATACATAAATACTAATGTTTCTAGCTGTAAAGGTTTAGCATGAGTTTGTTTTGTCTTCCACATTAATGAAGGAGTAAATGAGAATTCTAAAGGGAGATGGAGAAAATATAGGTCTTCCAGGAAGCAAGGAGTAAAGCAAGTCACAGAAAGACCCTAGATGACACAGCAAAATACAACAAAGGAGGACAGAATATGAATAATAACCTAACTTTGCCTGTTGAAAACCTATCCAACGTTCCCAACAATTTTACCTGAGACCCAGGAAAGGGAGCTAACATATGAATTTTGCCCATATGGCATTCTCTCAGAACCCAGGTTAATATTATAATTTCACTATATTATAATTTACAGAGCATTCGATGGGTTAACTTGGGAGTCGAACAGTTATTATGGAAAAGGCTGCAAACTGAGGCCTATGCTCTTCACCTGGCCAGTGATAGATCTAATTTGGCCCTCAGCATACACTCAAAAGATTGAGAACATTTTAATATTAAGAATTTTACATAAAAATCCAGATTTCTGGGTTTTCTTTAGGAAGAGGGGAAAAAAAAAATCTAGCAGCACTTGACCTTCACTCTCATATGGCTACAAACAACTGGAATCACAGAGAGACCTGCACCTTCAGACTACTCCTGCTTCCCAGTTTGCCACACATGCCCTCTTATACAATAGAGGCATACCTATGCTCATCACTTAATCTAAGGTATCCTCAAACTCATTTTAGGTTTGAGTTTTGCAGGAATCCTGATTTATCTACATTTCTAAAGGAAAATGCATTTTAAGATCTAACCAAAATCTTCTTACAAATTTAGGCAATTCACTTTGTAATTAGCAGCTGCTTGCCATATAAAAACACACAAACTAAAATACAGGCTTATAATACATCCAGAAGAATGATATAATAGTCAAATTCATAAAAATTATTCAGCAAGACAGGACATTTTTAAAAAATATAACAATTCAAGTGAGCTCAAAGGCCCCATTCTTTGAACTTTGTATTGCTAACATGAATTATGCTATTCATCATATTTGTTAGCCTGTCTCCTGCAAAAGAGACTAAAGACAACCAACTCAGATGATAAATGTAACATCTTTAAGATAACAATCCTAAAGGGGTGTAGCGTTAGCCTTAAGGGTAGATACGCAACTTAGCTCTTTAAAAATGCATAAGTTAAAATTCTATAAAACATAAATAAACAAGCCCTCTAGAATTTCAGTACATTATACTTAGTTTTATAAAAGATAACCACCATGGGACTGCCCAGCATTTCTCATTAATCTGCTAAACAACTCATGACTGTAAGATTCTTAAGACTATTAAAAAGAAAAGGGAATGGACTTAGTCAAGGATGAAACCTAAGCAGTACTTAAGCCAATTATGAAAATTCTTATCTCAATAACTCTCAAGAAGAGCTAATCACTCAGTCTTCTAGTTCTACCCTGCAATTATTTTGAAACTAACTTGCAATTACAAAGCCAATAAGTCACAAGGCATTCCAGATACCAATTTTAAGCAGGTCAGATTTCCAAAAACAAGTAGGTTAAGAGGTCTTTCCTCTCATAATATTAATATTCTAGGAAAAGGATGATCAACTAGATAGCAGACAGGATTATAATAAGCAAAGCCACAGGGCTATAGTTCCTATACTCCTACACAGAAAGAACCTCTAGACACAAGCAGGACCTAGGAATTGTTTATAATCAGGTGGCAGGAAAAATAATTAGCATTCTATTGCCAAGTATTTGGCTACCCTATTTTTTTTTTTTTAAGATTTTATTTATTTATTTGACAGAGAGAGACACAGTGAGAGAGGGAACACAAGCTGGGGGAGTGGGAGAGGGAAAAGCAGGCTTCCCGCCGAGCCAGGAGCCTGATGCGGGACTCGATCCCAGGACCCTGGGATCATGACCTGAGCCGAAGGCAGACACTTAACGACTGAGCCACCCAGGCGCCCCCAGCTACCCTATTCTTAAACATTTAGCCTGGGTTAGTCTGCTGGAGACTTTCTGTTTGTTTGGGGTGAAGGGAATGAAGGAGCTTAGTTATGACAGAGAGACATTTAGAATTCTCACACAGTTTTTTGATTCCCTAAAACTGGTTCTCACTGGCAAACTGACACAGTCACGTTAGAGAAACTCAAGGGTCCCTTCTTATTCTAAAAATTCTACAGTTTGAAAAGAGATGACTGGGGCGCCTGGGTGGCTCAGTCGTTGGGCATCTGCGTTCGGCTCAGGTCATGATCCCAGAGTCCTGGGATTGAGCCCCGCATCGGGCTCCCTGCTCAGCGGGAAGCCTGCTTCTCCCTCTCCCACTCCCCCTGCTTGCGTTCCCTCTCTCGCTGTGTCTTTCTCTGTCAAATAAATAAATAAAATCTTTTTTTAAATAAATAAATAAAAAGAGATGACTGTTTTTAACTGTATCCTAAGACTAGGACAGTTAAATTTCAACCTGTCTTTTCTGCTTTCCAATTCACTCTATTTTAGAAACAAGAATCACAGGATAAACAGGTCTATGAAGACTTTAAAAGTTAATCATTTCTCTAATGGAAAAAAATTATGCTTTTGAGAAAAATTAAACATATTGTATTTTGGAAGAAATATAGCATTAATGTTTAAGACCCAATTAAAGTTACAAACTGCAGTTGTTTGCTTTTGGTAACACTCTTAATAAACAAAGACCATCAATTCCATGAGAAAAGGCATAGCATTAACCAGAAATTGTTAAAGGAAGAAACAAATATAAGTTGGCTGTCATTTTGACTAGTTCTGAGCATAAAAGCTGTTGAATTAGACCTTATATTAGACTTGAGAAACCTTCATATTTTAGAAACTCAGTCTCTTGCGATAGGAGGCAAAAGAGACTCATTGGACACAGAATTCTTCTCATTTAGGTATTCTAGCCACTGTATATATTCCTTTGATCAAACGCTCGGGGATGAATGAATGACCATAATAGCCAAATTCAAGTCTGACCCAAAAATCCTTAAAAAAAAAAAAAAATATTCAAATGAAAAATTCTTGTAACTGTGCAATTAAAATTAAGGCAATCTTTTTAACTAAAAATTATTTTTCCTTTAATTTTTTAAAAATCAGAACCAGGGGCGCCTGGGTGGCTCAGTCGTTAAGCATCTGCCTTTGGGTCAGGTCATGATCCCAGGGTCCTGGGATCGAGCCCCGCATCGGGCTCCCTGCTCCGTGGGGGGCCTGCTTCTCCCTCTCCCTCTCCTGCTGCTTGTGTTCCCTCTCTGTGTCGCTCTCTGTCAAATAAATAAATAAAAATAAAATCTTTAAAAATCAGAACCACAGAAAAAAACTTTTTGTAAAACCACTGCATGTCTTATATTCATTTAAAAAAATTCAGTGCCCAGGGCACCTGGGTGGTGTAGTCGTTTAAGTGTCTGACTCTTGGTTTCAGCTCAGGTAGTGATCTAATGGTCCTGAGACAGAGCCCCAGGTCGGGCTCCGCACTCAGCATGGAGTCAGCTTAAGACTCTCTCTCCCTCTCTGCCCCACCACCTCTCCCCCAACCCCAAACACTCCCTTGCTCTCTCAAAATATATCTTTAAAAAAAAATTCAGTGCCCAAGCAAATTAATAAAAAATTCCACAATCTAAGCTCAATCTCATAGAAAATACAAGTGTAAGGTCTACCGGAATCCTTGCTCTTTTATGGCAAATGCTGGTGTTTCCAAGGGAAAGATTTCCGACTGCACGAACAGTTCTCTCACTCTTCGATCTATGACTTTCCCGTACTGGGCACCAGCATCCAGAATGACAACAGCTCCTTCATAGTGGTGGCGGCCATCCTTAAGGTCTCCTCCAGCATTCTCCAGCTGCAAATATTAAGGCAAATGTCCTCTTAGTTATAAAAATTAGAGCTCCTTTAAAAAAGAGTGGTCACTGTCAGCTCCAAAAACATACAGAAACAAAAACTGTTAACTTAGGCCTCTGAGTTGCCAATTCAAAAGCACTTCTTTTAAAAGGAAGATTTTTATACATACCCATACGTGGGCATACATAAACACTTTAATAAAAGCCAGCATTTACTGTGTAATATAGTCACTTTACATATAAATGCATCTTATATATATTATCTAACATGGTGGACATACAACCCAGCTGTGCCAAAATATAGTCCTAGTTTATGCCTGTTATACTGGCATTATTACTAAGAGGGCCTCCTGTGAATCTCAAAAGCATCCTAGCTTGAACAATAAATTATATGGTCACCCTATCTAACAGTCACAGTATTCCTATGAGGGATATACTGATGAAGAACTTAAAGTTTGCTGCCAGAGTATAAGCATGCTCAAATTCACTTCATTAGGATTTTTTGTATTACATGAGGAAACGGTTATATATAGATGCATCCAACCCATAACATTAGAATTTTAAAAAGGTTTTTTAATCTTATTTCTGTCACCTATATATTGATAATGCTTTTCTGGAAAGCAATTTGACAAAATGCAAAATTTTTAACTATGTATGCTGGAATAGTTACTTGGAACTGGCTTCAGATTAATGTAAGAGTAGGTGGGTATGGATGAAACAAGATTGCTTGCCTATGCACTGAAATCACTTTAGTTGAATGATACACAGTCTTCATTTTAGTCTAGTCTCTATTCTGTTTTTGTACATTTTATATAAGAAAAAAACTTTAAGGGTGCCTGGGTGGCTCAGTCGTTAAGCGTCTGCCTTCGGCTCAGGTCATGATCCCAGGGTCCTGGGATCAGGCCCCACATCGGGCTCCCTGCTCGGCGGGAAGCCTGCTTCTCCCTCTCCCACTCTCCCTGCTTGTGTTCCCTCTCTCGCTGTCTCTCTCTGTGAAGTAAATAAATAAAATCTAAAAAAAGAAAAAAACTTTAAAAACATGTATGTACTCTGGAAAAACACTTGTAGGATGCATATAATCCCATTTTAAAATATTTCATCAAGAATGTATATACATGTATGAAGAAGAAACACAGAGACAGATACACACAAAAATACTAACAGAGGTTGTATCCAAGTAATGAGCTACAGGTGATTTACAATTTTTCTCATACTCTTCAGTATGGTTTTTTTTGTTTCTTTTTTTTTTTTAATTTTATTTTATTATGTTATGTTAATCACCATACATTACATCATTAGTTTTTGATGTAGTGTTCCATGATTCATTGTTTGCATATAACACCCAGTGCTCCATTCAATACGTGCCCTCTTTAATACCCATCACCAGGCCAACCCATCCCACCAGCCCCCTCCCCTCTAGAACCCTCAGTTTGTTTCTCAGAGTCCATAGTCTCTCATGATTCGTCTCCCCCTCCGATTTCACCCTCTTCATTTTTCCCTTCCTGCTATCTTCTTCCTCTTTTTTTTTTTTCTTAACATATAATGTATTATTTGTTTCAGAGGTACAGGTCTGTGATTCATCAGTCTTACACAATTCACAGCGCTCACCATAGCACATACCCTCCCCGATGTCTATCACCCAGCCACCCCATCCCTCCTACCCCCCACCACTCCAGCAACCCTTAGTTTGTTTCCTGAGATTAAGAATTCCTCATATCAGTGAGATCATATGATACATGTCTTCTTCAGTATGTTTTAAATGTTTACAATAAACATTTTTGGAGTTTTCCCCCCTCCAGCTGTAAAATTTGCACATAAAAAAGCATAAGCCAGTCCTTCAGACACTTATGTAATTCTTTCCATGCCTCTTCCTTTTCCCTTTATATGAAAAAACAAAAGACCTCACAACATCACTAACACTTCTGCTACAGTAATGAAAAAAGCCAACAATCACAGCCATCTACAGAGGAGGATTTGTGAGAAGGACCGACCACAGGCCAGAAAGAATTACTCAGATCACAAAAATGAAGATTTTAATCATATGAATACTGAACAATGTAGAAAAAGCAGAATACAGAAAGTTTATAAAATATATTAGAGTGCAAGAAATACTAAAATTTTTTCCTTTTAGACCTTTGCCCTTAGTCCACACACAAACATACATACTACTCTTTAAAGAATTTATCTAAAATTCTTTAATCTTAACCTATTTTTTTTGTAAAGAATAGAAAGTGTTGGGGCGCCTGGATGGCTCAGTCAGTTAAGCGTCTGACTCTTAATCTCAGCTCAGGTCTTCATTTCAGGGTCGTGAGTTCAAGTCCTGCATGGAGCTCCAAGCCCAGTGGGAAGCCTACTTAAAAAAAGAAGGGGGGAAGGGGGGAGGGGAGCAGAGCAAAGAAAGAAAAGTTTTGGGGCACCTGGCTGGTTTGGTCGACGGAGCGCATGACTCTTAATCTCTTGGTTGTGAGTTTGAGTTCCATGTTGGCTGTAGAGATTACTTAAAAATAAAAATCTTTTTAAAAAAGTGTTTTTGAAGGACTACTTTGTTATTGTGTAAATTTCTCAGATTTCAGTCCCCTTATCACTGTCAAAATTTTTACCAAATCCAGTACAACCTGTTTTGTTTTTTTTTAACACTGCAGGCAGAGTTCTCACTTTCCATGATTCTGACAAGCATAAATTTCAGTTATCATGGTTTAGTTAACTAACATCAGTCTGCAATAACATGGCTCAAATTTCAGTTACCATAATTAGCTGTGAGAAATTACATTAAGTACAAACTTCGCTGTCAGCTCTTCAATCCATAAATCACATTAATAACAAATATGATGATCACTGACCGATGTGTCCCTTCTTTTAAAGTTTATTGCAATTGGACAGTGCAAAACAAATAGCTAGAGTACAGTTGTGTTACCTCCTTATTGCCCAGTAATAAATCCACATGACATTTTACAGGGAGCCTGCTTCTCCCTCTGCTCCTTATCCCACTCATGCTCTCTCTCTCTCTCAAAAGTAAATAAACAAAATCTTTTAAAAAAAGAAAGAAACTCTTGGAGGTATTTCATGACATTTCAATTGTAAAGGATAAAATGTCAAAAGCCAAGGAGGCACAGAAAAGATGCAAAGGGAAACACTGTTTTAAGGCATAGAAAAGATGCAAAGGGAAAGACTGTTTAAACTACTCTTGATTCATATTTCACAAAGAAAACAATTCTCATTGTGTCTAATGTTTTAACTTATACTAAACAGTTATAGTATTTTATTTCTCTATACTTGTATAATTAACAGTAAGATTTAATGTTTTAACAAAATATTTTAAAGGTCCCCAAACCACTGTAATCTTCACACTGAATAAAACTGCTTTGCATAAGGACCACCTGGGTACCTCAGTCAGTTAGGCATCAGATTCTTTTTTTTTTTAAGATTTTATTATTTATTTATTTATTTATTTATTTATTTATTTGACAGAGAGAGAGAGTATGCACAAGCAGGGGAAGCAGCAGAGAGAGAGGGAGAAGCAGGATCCCTGTAGAGCAGGGAGCCCGATGCGGGGCTTGATCCTAGGACCCTAGGATCATGACCTGAGCCAAAGGCAGACGCTTAACCAACTGAGCCACCCAGGTGCCTCTAAGCATCCAAATCTTGATTTCAGCTCAGGTCATGATGTCAGGGTGGTGAGAATGAATCCCGCAATAGGCTCTGCGCTGGGCATGGAGCCTGCCTGAGATTTTCGGGGTGCCTGGATGGCTCAGTCCATTACACATCGGACTCCTGGTGTCCGCGCAGGTCATTATCTCATGGGTCTTGAGATCAAGCTTGAGTCAGGCTCCATACTCAGGGAGGAGTCTCCTAAAGATTCTCTCCCTCTACCCCTCCCCCAACTCTTCTGTATGTGTGCACATGCATGCATTCTCTCTAAAAAAAAAAAGAAATAAATTACTTCGCATGGTTTCAGCTTGCACAATCATTTCTATGGTTGTCCTACTATTATATAGTGAGGACTGTCTGTATTTCTTTAAATCAACTCATTTTTACTTAATTGAATTTTAAAAGAAAAATGTATACTGTTTTCTTATCAGCTTTTGAAAATATTCAATCATATGATATCAGAGGTCATTGAGGAAATACTGAATCCTTGACTCATTCTTTCTACCTCAGCTATCAACTTGCCTATCCAGCACAAACTTCAACAACTCAGGGGAAAGCAAAAAGGTCACCAGTAACGTAAGCAAAAGTTCCTTTCCCTCAAAACCTAGACTCTATTTACTCCTACTTCACAGAGTTATAAAGTATGATAGACTTCCAAACCTTAACAGATTAGAAAAAGGACCCTAATGAGAAAAGAAGCTGTTAGTCACATCAATAGTAGAGACAAATAAAACTCAACAGTACACAACAGAAAAATCTATTACATCTATTTATACAATTAAAAAATAAACACAGAGACGCCTGGCTGGCTCAGTCTTAGGGTGTGTGACTCTTAATCTTAGGGTGTAGAGGCTACCTAAAAATAAAATCCTTAAAAGAAAAAGAAAAAGAAACACAAATGCCTAAAAGGTTCACATCCCTCTAAACTGACTTGAGGTCATCATAATAAAGTAAATGATGTTCATAAAGATATCTTTTAAGACATCAATAAATGATATTAAGGAAACAATCAAACCATATCAGTACCCTAATTTAACAATAAAGCAAAATAATCTGGCAGATTCTCATAAGATGAAGATGGTATCATTTTTGGATCTTCCTGAATTTCCATGTATCACTGAACAGCAAAACCAAAAACTAAATGACAAGTTATCTCCCCAAATAGAAGCTGGTAGGAATAAACTACCATAGTCACAAACTCTAGTGTAACAGCATTTGTGGGGGAAACAACCGAGTTTCACTGAATAACTTGAGAACAGACTTCCAAGATAGCCAAAAAGGTACTCACTAAAAACCACAGGGGTCAGGAGCACGTGGGTGGCTCAGTCACTTGAACGCCTGCTTTTTGGTTTCAGCTCAGGTCATGATCTCAGGGTCGTGAGATTAAGCCCCAGCTTGGGATCCATACTCAGGGGGGAGTCTGCTTGAAGATTTTCTCCCTCTGCCCCTCCCCCTACAAAAGCACACTCTCTCAAATAAATAAATAAATCTTTATTTAAAAGAAAAGAAAAGAAAGTACAGGGGCCAATTCGACTACAGCAGTTGCACCGGGAGAAGGTATGCATACTCCAATAGTAACATGGGTAGCAGGAGACCCAAGGTAAGGCTTAAATGGGTGGAAGGAGTTTAATCCCCATGAACTTTCTCAACTAATGGGCCAGGGCTCCCTTCTAGAACAAGGCTCACAAATGAGAAGCAACTGCTGGGAGCAGAATCAAAATTAAGCAGGACAAGGGCAAGGAAGAAGGAAAATAGAAGTGTCAAACTAAAATAGAGGGAAGAATCAGAGCAAGGAATCCTCAGAGAACAAGCTGCCATAATTTTAACAGAAGAGGGGGCTCTATAAAGTTATAAAAGTTATCTGAATCAAGATTCCTTCTAAAAACTCAGGAAAACTATATTCACATATAAGAGAAACAAATTATAGAAGTCAAATCCTATACAAAGTTACTCAAAGTAAAAAAGAGAGAATAAGGAATAAAAACATCCTACAAGAGCAAGCCAAAAAGAAGAGATCAAAACTGGAAAGTACAATTTTAAATGAACTAAAAGATATTAAGAAAATTATGTAAGGCATAAAAGATTATGAATCAAAATTAGACTATGAACCCAGAATGACCAATCTCAACATATACTTGTGTTTACATTTTTATTTAAATTCCACTCAGTTAACATACAATGTAATATTGGTTTCAGGTGTACAATATAGTGATTCAACACTTCCATACAACATGCAGTGCTCATCAGGACATGTGCCCTCCTTAATCCCATCACCTATTTCACCCATCCCCCCCACCCACATCCCCTCTGGTAACCATCTGTTTGTTCTCTAGAGTTAAGAGTCTGTATCTTGGTTTGCTTTTCTCTCTTTTTTCCCCTTTTGCTCATTTGTTAGGTTTCTTAAATTCCACATATGAGTGAAATCATACGGTATTTGTCTTTCTCTGACTGACTTATTTTGCTTAGCATCATACTCTCTATAGAGCTCCATCCACATCGCTGCAAATGGAAAAATATGGACCGCTTCACAAATTTGCATGTCATCCCTCCACAGGGGCCATGCTAATCTTCTCTGTACCAACACATATGCTTAACAAATTACTGGGCTTTAAAGAAAAAAACCTTTCAATATTTTGGATAAAAAGCACACATGACTTATAATTCACTCAACTATACATTTGTTGTGTGTAGTTTTCTTTATCCATGTTTTATTTTACAATAAAAAGATTTTTACAGTTAAAAAAAGGGAACTAACATTTACTTCATACCTAGTATTTCATGTGCTTTACATATTTTCTTATTCATAATGGTATGTACTTCTGTTTTGCAGATGAAGAAAATGAGACTCAGATACTATATCACCTGCCTAGGGACACACTGGCAGAAGAAGAAGGTAAATGTAGGCCTTTTCAAACCCCAAAACAAGTAGCACTATAGAGGTGGGTAAATATGCACTATATTTTTGGAAGACTTCAAAGTTATTTTATTTTTTTTTTAAGATTTTATTTATTTATTTGAGACAGAGAGAGAATGAGAGAGACAGAGAGCACGAGAGGGGGGAGGGTCAGAGGGAGAAGCAGGCTCCCTGCCGAGCAGGGAGCCCGATGCGGGACTCGATCCAGGGACTCCAGGATCATGACCTGAGCCGAAGGCAGTCGCTTAACCAACTGAGCCACCCAGGCGCCCTATTTTAATTTTTAATATTTTGGTACTTAAAAGGTAAGCTTTATTACTTTAGAAAGTTTGCTTACATGAGTGAAATAATGTTCTGCTGATGTCTGAGAAAAGTAGTAGTATACTATATAAATGATTTTGGAAGTTGAATTTCATCAGTACTAAACTTATTCAGGTAGTTGCTCTTCAAAAAACACTTTAGTAGACTTCAGTTGCCAAAATAAAAGTCTTAGGGTTAAAAGAGATTTTAAGAACCACCCCCCACCCACATACAGACATTTTAGTCATCTGAAATACTCAACTACCCAGAATAATCCTTTCATTACCAAAAGGCTACTGAAGTAGCATATTTACTTATTTAATCTCACCACACCTATAACTTGGGAAAAATTGTACATTTTCTTCACAAAATTATCTAACATCTTAGGTACTTTAGAAATGTCAACAAACTTAACTGAAGGTTTTTCTTAAGAAACCATCACCTCACATACAACACTGAATGAAGTTTGAGCCTACAATTAAAGGGTTAAATCGAAGAGACTCTCTAGCTCTTGATCTTATCATATGCTTGTGTTCTACCCTCCTTTTTTTATTTTTGAAAAATTTTAAACCTACAGAAACCTACAGAAAGGTTGAAAATATGGCACAGGGTGCCTGGCTGGCTCAGTCAAAGGAGCATATTAACTCTCGATCTCGGTGTTGTGAGTTCAAGCCCCACACTAGTTGTAGAGATTACTAAAAACAAATAAATAAACTTTAAAAGAATTTTAAATTTAAATAAACTTAAAAAAAATCTATAGCACGATAAACCCCACTGTCCACCTAAATTTAACAATTAGTAACATTTTGCCACATTTGCATTATTTCTATCTATATATACTTCTTCCTCTGAACTACTGGAAAATAAATTATAGATATTTCTCTCCCAAAAAACTTTTCAGCATGTACTTACTTCCTACCAACAGGGACATTCCTCTATATAACTACAATACATAATCACACCCAAGAAACTTAGTCCTAATAGTATCTACACACAAATTTCCTCAAATGTCACCACTAATGTCCTTTATGGCTTTTTTTTTTTTCCAGATTTGAGAGAGAGAGAGCATGAGCAAGTGGGGGGAGGAGCAGAGGGAGAGAGAGAGAATCCTGAAGCAGATCCCCCCCAAACCCACTGAGGGTGGAGCCTGATCCCAGGACCTTGAGATCATGACCTAAGCCAAAAATCAAGAGTCCGCCACTCAACCAACTGAACCATCCAGGTGCCCCTGGCTTTTTTGTTTTGTTTTGTTTTGTTTTTAATTCCAGAACCCTATCAAAAACCACAGACTCTGTACTCACACTGTCATGTCATTGTCTCCTTTAATCCAGAACTACCTATTCACCTTTTTACGGTCTTTTAGGACACAGCCATTTTTTTGAAAGTTCAGACCAGCTTTCTGAGGAATATGCCTCAACCAGAATCTATTTGCTGCCTTATAATTAGATTCCAGATAAACATTTTTTTGGCAACAATCTTACACTGATGATGTAATTATGCTTCTTCCTAATAAAACATGATGGCAAGGATACAATGTCATTTTATTCCACTATTGGTGATCCTGACTTTGATCAGTTGGTTAACAAGCCTATGTTAAAAAAAGAAAAAAGAAAAAAGAAATCGGACTTCAAGTCCTCCCCCTGCTTAAAATTCTTCAATTATTTCCCCTCAGAATAAAGTTCAATTAAGTCCAAAATACCGTCCAAACCCTATAAGGTCTTGACCTAATCTTTAACCTAAACTGCTGTTTAAACACCCCATGATCCCACAGAGGGTAATGTCCTCTTTGGCTGAAAAATCCCAACATGGATAAATCAATCTCAGACATGCCAACTGAAAGAAGCCAGACATCTCTAAAATCACACTGTATCTTAAATTTTCCATTAGCTCAGTGACACAGCTGTCACTGCCATGGCCATAGTTATGTACAATTTGATATAAAATCCCTCAAGGGAAAGAGATTCCCTGGAGTCTCTCAGAAAATTTACCTTAGAGCAGAAAGATGTCCCAAGGTTTGAGCAAAAGAAATATAGCTGAGCTTGGCTGAAATTCACCTAGGATAGACATTATGAAACTTTATATAACTCTATTTCATTTCTCTATGTCATTTCTCTATGTATTCTACAAACACTTGAGCAAGACCCCTGGAGAGTGCAGTGGCTTGTTACTACTAGTAGTATCACTGGACAAGTGCAACCCCTTAACATTTAAAAACTACTTGAAGAAGGACTGAATTCTGGATACTACCTGAAAAACTTCCATTGATATCTTCTGGTAAGATCAAGGAAGTACTAGCATCAAAACTTGCAGAATGAGGGAGGCCTGGGTGGCTCAGTCGTTAAGCGTCTGCCTTCGGCTCAGGTCATGATCTCAGGGTCCTGGGATCGAGTCCCGCATCGGGCTCCCTGCTGAGCAGGGATCCTGCTCCTCCCTCTCCCACTCCCCCTGCTTGTGTTTCCTCTCTCGCTGTCTCTCTCTCTCTCTCAAATAAATAAAATCTTAAAAAAAAAAAAAAAAAAAAAAACTTGCAGAATGAGTCATCAATGGCCTGGAAAAAAATTCCAGAAGTAAGTGAGCACTCTCAAGAATTGCTGAATCATCAAAATTCTTGATGGCATGGAAGATGTGTGGAAAAACAGTTCTTGGACAACTCAGGTCAAAAAATGACTTAGAAGTATCAGTCTAAACATGAAGAAAGTTTTAAAAATACCAAAACTAATTTAGTTCATATTTTTTTAATTGTAAGTGGTATATGATTCTCAAAAAAGTCTAAGTCTCTTAAGATATATATAAAAAATTCTAGGTGCGATTATTGAATACAGTTGACAGTTATACAGTAGTTCATTCTATGTATACGTATATGAAAGAAGTCTGACCATATGCTTATATCTGTTTAGCTGGTTAGTACTTTATACTCTTTGCTCTACTTATGCATGTTAATATTCTATATGTAACAGACTGTATTATTGGCCCTAATTCTTCACTATTCCCTATATCCATGCCATTTCTCATATGACTTTGCAGTTCATCCTGTTTTAGGCAGAATATATTTCCTCACTCTTGACATTGGGCTCAACCATGAGACTTGTTTTGGCCAAGGTAATGAGGGCTGAAATGGTAGAGTGCCAAGCCATCTTAATGATTCTACTTCCATCCTGTCCTTCTGCCATCATGAAAACACCATCAACCTAGTAGTCCCAAGAGAAGGACGAAAGTAGTGGAGCTCAGCAATGCTGAGCTGACCCACAAACTTGTCAGCAAAAAATTAGTTCACATGTCCTGAATGTTTAATACCACCTAAAGTAAAATTTTACAAAAACTGTTTAACACCAAAGCACCCATGGCAGGTTCTCAATCGGTAACATACTATGATTCTGCTTTCCCTGGCCATATATAGCAGAAATGCATAAGAATACAGGGCAAAATTATTCAAAATGGCTGTAATCATGCTTAGCTCTCTGTGACGTTGTCCTTAAGATACACATTACACTGATTCTCTAGCTTTGGAAATTTAAAACATAAATACATACTTATCTTTTTTTTAAGGGGGTAACTAATGAAGGAAAGACATCAGGGAAAAGGAACCACGTAGAGGCACTATTAATTAACCTCTGGAGAGGTAGGCCTGGTGAACCCAAGATTTATCATACCAGGATAATATGCCTCACAAACTGATAGAAAAGTTCTTATCAAACACCTGAAAATAGTTTTTTATATGCAAATACTGCACCAATGCCAAGGTTGCATTTTTAAAAAAAAAAGAAATAGAAACCCAGCCTTATTAAATCCCGAGTGCTTCCAAATCCTTTTTCATCAGCTTTATTGTCAAATTATTTTTTTATTTTATTTATTTTAGAGAGAGAGAGTGCATGGGCGCACATGCAAGCAGGGGGAGGGACAGAGAAAGAGGGAGAGAGAGAATCCCAAGCAGACTACCTGCTAAGCGTGGAGTCCAACACAGGACTCAATCTCACGACCTTGAGATCATGACCTGAGCAGAAATCAAGAGTCAGATGCTTAACTGACTGAGCCACCCAGAAGCCCTCAAATTATTTTTGAATTTAAAATTCAGATTGCTATTATCAAATAAAGAAGTTGTTCATTTCTACTGGTACATGTTTATAAAGCCAATCTAAAAGTAGCCTGTTTACCAACAAACCATATCCTATTCCCATTAAAATACAGCTCAACAAGGTACTTTTTAAAATACCCTTAAGGACAAAATATTATGATGCAATTTTTTTTAAAGAGTTTATTTATTTATTTATTTATTTGACAGAGAGAGACGCAGCAAGAGAGGGAACACAAGCTGGGGGAGTGGAGAAGGAGAAGCATGCTTCCCGCTGAGCAGAGAGCCCAATGTGGGCCTCGATCCCAGGACCCTGGGATCATGACCTGAGCCAAAGGCACACACTTAACAACTGAGCCACCCAGGCGCCCCATGATGCAATTTTTTTAAGTTTATTTTACTCTACCAGTGTTTATCTCTTCCAGGCATCAAGTAGATTATTATAACCTAAATATTCTAAACTGTACAAAATAGAAAATACCAAAACCTATTAAGGTATCCTCTGACCCAGTAATTCCACTCCTAGGTATTTATCCAAGAGTAATGAACATCTATGTCCACAAAATCTGGAAACAGTCCACATGGCCATCAACACGTGAATGGATAAATTCTAGTATATCCTACGGTGGAATACTACACAACAATAAAAATGAACTACTAATACAACATAGATAAACCTCAAAAACATTATGCTGAGTGAAAGAAGCCAAACATCACCGTACGATTCCATTTATATAAAGTTCAAAGCAGACAAAACTAATGTCTGGCTATAGAAATGGGAACAGTGGTTGCTGCTGGAGGAACCAAGGGACATGCAAGAACTTGGGAGTGATAGAAATGTTTTATATCTTGATTGGGGTAGTGGTTACACAGGTATATACATTTGTCAAAATTCAAATTGTACACTTAAAAGATCTATACACTTCACCTATGTACATTTTACCTCAATAAAAACAAGCAAAACAAAATACTTATTAGTGACCTTTTTCAAACCATGTGTCTCCACAAACTGACAATGTTACAATAGGCAATTGTTTACCCTCAGCCTTCAGGGGCACCAGATGGTCAAGCTCTGCCATGGTGTCAAAAACAAGGCCAACATTCACTCAAATCTAAGACCCCCTCCATTACAAAACCAAAATCAGGTTAAATCCACTTAAGTGGATTAAGCATCCAATTAACCATCCATTAAAAGTTTGTACTTTTATTCCTAATTACCTTTAATTACCTTTTAAAAAGTTATCTCCTCAGTCTAATGCTGTAAATCTGGTGCCTTATTTCACCCAATCAGATGTCGGGAGTTGGGAGGACCATATCTCACAGTTCATGACAATAATGCAACAATGTGAAAATGTTCCACCAAATTATAACTTAGGATCTCACAACAAAAATGGATCAAAGACCTAAATATAAGAGCTAAAGCTACAAAGCTTTCAGAAGAAAACATAGGCAATTATACAAGATTCAAGGTCATTAGGAAATGCTCCTTAGGAGGCAAACCATAAAACAGACTCTTAAATATAGAGAACAAACTGAGGGTTGCTAGAGGGGAGGGGGAGGGATGGGCTAAATGGGTGATGGGTATTAAGGAGGGAACTTTTGTGATGAGCACTGGGAATTATATATAAGTGACGAATCACTAAATTCTACTCCTAAAACTAATATTACACTGGATGTTAACTGGAATTTAAAAAATAATAATAATAATAATAAAAAGGAAATGCTCTTTAGATGAAACACCAAAAGACAAGTGACAAAAGAAAATAAGTTGAACTTCATCAAAATTATAAGCTTTTATGCATCAGAGGACACCATTAAGAAAGTAAAAACCCACAGAATGGCAGAAAATATTTGCAAAACATATTTCTGATAAGAAACTTGTCAAACTAGAATAAAGAACTCTTACAACTCAATAAAAAGACAAGTAACCTACTTTTAAAAATCAGCAAATGATTTGAATGGACATTTCCCCCAAGAAAATATACAAATGGACAATAAGCACGTGAAAAGATGTCCAACGTCATCGGTCGTTAGGGAAATGCAAATCAAAATCACCATGAGATACTACTTCATACCCACTATGATGGCTATAATCCAAAAGACAAGTGCTGGCAAAAACGTGGAGAAATTAGAACCTCATGCACTACTGACAGAAATGCTGCAGAAATACTGACAGAAATACTGCAGCCACTTTGGAAAACAGTCTGACCATTCACCAAAAGGTTAAATACAGAATTACTACATGACCCAGCAATTCCACCCTCATGTATATACCCAAAAGAAATGAAAACTTATGTCTACGCAAAAACTTGTACAAGAATCTTCATAGCAGCATTATCCATAATATCCAAAGGGTATAAAAAACCCAATGTCCATCAGCTGATGAACTGATAAGTAAAAGGTGGTATATTCATACAACAGAATATTATTTGGTAATAAAGAATAAGGTACTTAACACATGCCACAAGACAGATGAACTTTGAAAGCATTACACTAAATAAAAGAAGCCAGTCCCAAAAGACTATATACTGTAAGATTCTAGTCATATAAAATGTTTAGAATGGGCAAATCTATAGAGACAAAACAGATTAGTAGTTGTCTAGGGTTGGGAGAGAAAGGCAGACCAGGAGAAAGAAGGACTGATTGCTAGAAGGTAGAGGATTTCTTTTGGGGGTGATGAGAATGTTCTAAAATTAACTGTGGTGATGGTTGTACAAATCTGTGAGTATACTAAAAACTACTGAACCCTTTATATGGCACAATCTTATGGTATACGAATATCTCAATAAAGTGGTTATAAAAATATATTTTTTAAAGATTTTATTTATTTGACAGAGAGAGACAAAGTGAGAGAAGGAACACAAGCAGGGGGGAGTGGGAGAGGGAGAAGCAGGCTTCCCGCTGAGCAGGGAGCCCGATGCGGGGCTCAATCCCACGAGCCGAATGCAGATGCTTAATGACTGAGCCACCCAGGTGCCCCTAAAAACATATATATATATATTTTTTAAGAAAAATAAAGAGTAGAATCTAGGTTTTACACCTAAATGCTGACTAAAATTTCAACTTGCTTGTCAGTTTGAAATGTTTCATAAAATGTTAAAGGGGGAAAAAATTACAGCATAAAAAGTTTCACTATTACCAATAAATGTATCAAAACAATGATTTATCTATAATTCATCTAAATTTTCCCAAATTAGTTAGGAATTGTTCATCCAAAATTTGTTCAAAGCAGCATTTTAGAATTCCGGAGTCTTAGATTTATATTCATAATGAGACTCAGAGGATAAGAATTACTAAAACTAATTTTCCAAATTACAGACAAGGTGAAGGTGACTTAAATTTACACAGATCTCAGTAAGTTTTAAGAGACAAAAAGGATTCTGTTCTCCTGTGACAAACAAGAATATCAGAATTTTGCATGTCCAGGCAGCTTTAAAAGTTTGGGAAACATCCCCTGAAAACGTTATGGTAGAGTAGAGCAGATTTTATCTGTTGGTCAGTTTCAACACTGCTGGTTCTCACCTTTTAGAAAACAAGTAATTTGACACTCAGTTTTTAAGAATTTCATAAACTCTTAGCATAGTTACTAACTCAGAAATAATTATTCTAATATACACATTAGGATTAAATGTTAGCCAAATTTTAAATAGATGTCACTGTTGAAATCAAGATCCAAACTCAGGGCAATACGTGCTCTATAACTAGAGTGACCATATGGCCCAGTTTGCCAGGACTGTCCTAATTTACACCTGTTATTCCCACACCCACCCATTTATCTCATAGTCTTCATTTTTTAACATTCTTATGAATAACTGCATTAAAGTAACATAGGATGGGTTTGTTACACTTTCACTTTATACTTCCACCTTCTGCCATGGTTTTGTCTAGTTCTGTGGAGTACAGGTGCAATGAACACAGAGTTCTCACTTCTAACTTTAGGTTCAATCTGCAAGCCAACCACTCATATACCATTTTTTTTTCCACATCCTTTCCTAATAAAATGAAGTACACCTGGACAGGGACATCTAAGGGTAGCTAACTCTATCCAGTCTTGAGTGCCACAGCCATTGCTCAGCTTGCAAGATGCACCAAACCTCTAGACCACCATCATCTGGGTCAGTGGGAAATGTGAATAAGGTATCTGTAAAGTATATGCAGGAAAGAGATGTTGTGTGTTCCCGTGCATGATTTCCAAAGAGAGTAATTTGAGCATTCTTGCTACAGGAGTTTTGCCATTTATTTACTATATTGTATAAAACCAAAATTTTTTATTTTGTTTGGTAATATTTTATTTTAGAGAAATTACAATTTATTTTTACCAATTCCTTTTATGTTTAAGTGCCCCAGTTTAGACAAAGACTATAAGGTCACACTACTATAACCAAACACCTCACTCCCTATCACATTATAATGTATTGTATTAGGGAATGTACGGACATAACTATATAAACCATCTCCTTGGTCCTCAAAACATGGCAAGGATCCACCACTAGAAAACCAACTAATACCACATTACTACTATAGTAAAACTATTTTTTTTAAACCACTGTGATTCTTAAGCAAATACAGAAACGTCTCTATTCCACAATAAGCATGAGAAAAGTATTCTACACAACTCAGAATTATACATGTTATACAAAGATTCAAATTCCTATGAAACGATTACTTTTCTGTTGATTCACAAAGTGCTTCAGAATTATGTTTTAGCCCTGAGGACTTCATTCATTTTGAGCATCTAAACAGAGTCTAGGTTAGAAGGAAACATGAAGACATTGTAAGCACCATAACAGAGGTAAATTTTATTCTTCTGGATAGCAAATAAGTATTCATTACGTTAAACAGCATCCTTTGGAATAGCAATCATTAAACGGCCTTTTAAAAGTATCAAATACATTTGAACAAGTATAGGACAAGTCTACATTTGGTCCAGCTAAAAGACAAGGCTATCTGAAGTTCCTGGAGGAATTTCAGAACCTTCCAAGTCTAAGAACAGGAAATAAAAACTATTCCTTTTGTAACAGCTCTTTCATTCTAGATGAAGATTCTTTTTTGAGGGGCAGAGGGAGAAAGAGAGGGAGGTAGGAGTGAGGAAGAAAGAGAGAAAATCTTAAGCAGGCTCCACCCCCAGCACAGAGCCCGATGTGAGCTCAATCTCACAACCCTGAGATCATGACCTGAGCCAAAATCAGAGTCAGACACTTAATCAACCTAGCCCTAGATGAATATCTTATTATCTGAACAAAATCTGAAGCAGGAAAAAAAAAATCTTTGACCTTTAAAAAAATGTTCTATAGAGTTATCATAAAAGGACAGTTGTTTAATACTCAATGCAACCCAGGAAAAAAATCTTGTTATCTTTCAACCTGATTCAAAAACTTAAATTTAAAGGGGCACCTGGGTGGCTCAGTTGGTTAAGCATCTGCCTTCAGCTCATGATCCCAGAATCCTGGGATCCAGCCCTGCCCCTCACCCCATTCATGCTCTCTCTTACTTTCTCTGTCTCTCTTTCTCAAATAAATAAAACCTTTAAAAAAATAAAATTTGGCTTGTTTTATTAAAAAAACCTTAATTTCTTTTTTTTTTAAGATTTTATTTATTTATTTGACAGAGAGAGACAGCAAGAGAGGGAACACAAGCAGGGGTAGTGGGAGAGGGAGAAGCAGGCTTCCCGCTGAGCAGGGGGCCCGATGCGGGACTCTATCCCAGGACCCTGGGACCATGGCCTGAGCTGAAGGCAGATGCTTAACGACTGAGCCACCCAGGTGCCCCCCCCCAAAAACCTTAAATTTAAAAATGCCAAATTTAAAATTTTAACAGTAGAGGTCATTAAAGATTCTATATCACAATCAATGTATAAAACACCTTTAATTCAAATATCATTTACCCTAGTCAACATCTAGGTAAGGTGATGGAGCAGGTCCCACTTCTGCTCCAACCAAGAATGTGAGGGTTAGGTAAGGCCAAAAAGTGGGAAATTTCACAAGTAGCCCAAAGAACAATATTCTGATAATCCTGCCTTAATAAAACAGAAAATAGTTACTATGTCTGATACTTGACCTTTATAGTATTCATATATAACATTGAGTAGCGGTAAAAAAAAGTTTTTAAATAAACCATTATATAAGATCTTAACTTCTTAAAGACATTATATCAACTCCTTAAATAAGAAAACAATAACCTCTGCTTTGGATAGTTAATCAGCCCAAATGTTTTTATAGATGTTAGGTCTCTCCCTAATTTCTATCATGCAAAAATGTCATTTTAGAAAATCCTGATACAAATTGAAATGTACCAGAATAGGAATCAAAATCAGCTCTTTCCTCCCACTTTAATTTATGAACCAGGATTTACACTAAACTGTCAAGAGTCACAATAGGTGTAACAAAGTAAGCTTGGGTACAGAACTTGTATTTCACTCCAGAGGGAAGGGTGGTTCAGTGGTAAACTATGGAAAAGAGATGCCTACTCAGATTTCCAGGTGGACCTCTTAGACATACCTTATTTCACCTAATTTATTATGCATATTATCCCAAGTTTACACATCTCTTTACTTGAAATGTTTCTTATAATCAATGACATATCACCATTTAACTGTAGGGAGTTTTTTCCTCCTTAAGAGTACATGAAATAATAATAGATTTGATGAAATATGTTATTTCCCTGATGGTTCCTCCTGAAAGTGCTTCCAATTCAGTTCACATCTAATTGTTACTCCAAACACACACACACACAAACACACATCCTTGAGTATGTTTTTAAAGGACCTTGAAATAAAATTAATCAGCAATTCACTTGAGGCTCAAATATTCAAAAATATATCAAATTGATTGAGACTATCCTTAAAATGCAAGTTAAACAAAACAAAAATATCAACTAGGAAAAAAAAAATGTATGCTCGGGCGCCTGGGTGGCTCAGTTGGTTAAGCGACTGCCTTCGGCTCAGGTCGTGATCCTGGAGTCCCGGGATCGAGTCCCGCAGCAGGGAGTCTGCTTCTCCCTCTGACCCTCCCCCCTCTCATGTGCTCTCTCTCATTCTCTCTCTCTCAAATAAATAAAATCTTTAAAAAAAAAAATGTATGCTCTATACACCTAAGACACAAATTTGGAAACTGAGTCTTGAACTTTCTGCTGCCAGTTAATTTTGTGAAAATACTCTTCTCAAATCACCACATATCTTTCAAAGTCTGAAATTAGGTTTAAGTCCTCCTATTAGTGGTCATTTCCTCTACCCGCACAAAGATAAGTTATCAGTCTCAAAACAGAAAAATGCTTTGCAAGTGAGCTAATGTACAGAAAAGAGCTGCACAATGAGGTTTATATTAGCTTCTGAGGTCAAAAACAAGTTCGACTGTCTTCATTCCCCTTTAGAGTCCCGAGAAAAGAGTTTCACATTGTCTACGCATTAGTTTTCTCGGTTTAAAAGAACATATCGCTACCTTATCATCTTTCCTCATTTGTTCAACAAATAGTATTTTAATGTTTAGGTGGTACTAGGCAATCATTAGTAGGAGAGGACCTACTACTAATATGTGACACTTAGACACCACCTTTGAAAGAGAATACCACCTGCATGAGGCACTACTATCTGACTTAGAACACCAATTCCCACCTGACTTTTAAAATCCCATACACATGAATAAAATTTAATGAAGTAATTTCTTAAAGCCAGGCTCTAAACAGTGTATAGGAGATACATCTTGCTCAAGTTAATCGCCAATTCAAAACTATGCACTTTATCGCTGACAAAAGCGACTTTGTGAGGGCCTGAAAACTCCAAGCCAACGAAAATTTTAATACAGAAGTGAACGCGAAGGTGCTCAATTCAGAAGCGAGACGAAAGAGGAGGGTCTAAAGAAAAAGTGAGTTGGAGGCGACGAGAAGCGCAGCGGCGACCCAAACGTGCTCTCCCCACATCAAGTTAGCAACTTCTCCAACACCGCGGGATTCCCCACTTCCCCAGCCCTCGGACGCGGTGGCCGCGGCTCGCGTCCCGGAGAGGGCTCCCCACCGCGGGGAGCGGATCCACCGCAAACAAACGTGCAAAAGCAGCGGCCAGCGACTAGGGGCGGGGTTAGACCCACGCTCCAGCCCTCGGAGAAGGATGGGGGGGAGGGCAGCGGAGCGAACGACCCTCGGGTCACCGGCCCTGACCTGGGGACGGGGGGTGGGGAGGAAGGAGGACTGCAATCACGCGGCCTCGCGGAGGGCCGGCCTCGCCGCCGCGGACCCCAAGGCCGGCGCTGGGGAACGGGGAGGGCCTCACCGAGGACAGGCGGGAAATGGGGAGGCGGGAAGACTGGAGGCCAGCACAGCTTGAACGCCGCACGCGAGGCCCCGACCCTGCCTTGCCTTCCGCGGGCCCCAGGAGGTCCACAAAAGGCCCCCAGCCTCCCGAAGGGACGGGGGTGAGGGCTGAGGAAGCAAACACACACACCCGCTTGCCTCCCTACCTCCACCCTCCGGCCACGCTCCTCGGGCTCCGAGCCCCACAGCGGAGCGGGGGAGGCGAGGGCCAGCGGCGTGGCCGCGGGGAGCTGACGCCCTCCCCGACGCCCGGAGACCGGCGGGCGCAGAAACCCCGACACGAAGACAAAAATCAACAAAGCACCTGCCGCTCCCGAGGAGAAAACATGCCACAGGCCCCGACCGGGGACTCTCCGACGCGCAGCTGCCCGGGCCGCAGGGCTGCGCAGACGGGCTGGGGGGAGGAGGGTCGAGCGGTGGTTCCCTGGCCCCGGAGCCTCGCCTGCTCCCAGAAGCGGCGAGGCAGGGAGCCCCACGCCAAAGACTGACCTTGGAGTCTCCGTTGCACAGAGCCATCGGGGCCGGGGTCGCGGCAGCGGCGGCCACAGTATGAGACGGGGCGGGAGAGGGCCGGCGGGGTCGACGCCGCGGGCTGGGGCTGGAGGAGGAGGCCTGGTCTAGAAGCGGGCGGGCGCGGAGAGGAGCTGGCCGACTGCGAGGCGCCGAATCTAGCAGCAGCCGCGGAGCGCGGGCCCCAGCGCCGCGGGTGAGGAGACCAGCAGCGCGCACGCTGCCCCCGCCTCCTGCTTCCGCCCCGGCCGGCCACTGGGAGGAGCCAGAGCCCGTTCGGCTAGGCAGCCAAACCGCGGACACCTGGCAGAAGACCCCGCCGCCAAATAAGCCCGCCTGGGGAGGAGGGGCCTTCGGTGTCCGGCCCCGCCCCCCAGGTCCGTTCCCACCGCCCAGGTCCGCCTCCGGGAAAAGAAACCCGCAGCTTCTCCCGCCCGCGGGTCCACGGGAAGAAGGGACTGCGGCGCCCGGCCCCGCCTCCGCCGCCAAAGCCCGCCCCCCAGTAGGAACCTGACCCGCCTCCGCCCCCTCTGGTCCTCCCTTGGGGGGGAGGAGCCCGCAACTAACAGCCCGGCTCCCGTCCCGCCCCCGCACCGGGCAACCGGCCTTGGGAGGAGGAGGAGCCCGAGGCGGTCGGCCCCTCCTCGCCGTGAAGGCCCACCTCTGAGAAAAACCCGAGCCTCCGAGAGCTTGCAGTAGGCTTGCCGGCCGGCGGCCTTCAACCACTGTGAGAGGCTGGGGGAGCGGAGTAGGAAGTCTCCGGAGAGCTGGGTCCTAGCCATTGGCGCGGTCTCATGTCAGGTTGTGGGGCACGGGGTCAGCCAAGGCTACTGTGAAGAATTTCGTCGTGACATCTCAAGGGACGTCAAAGTGAGATTTGATCACATAGGTCCGCAGAAGTTCTACAGCGGGTACAGAATTTCCATAAGGAGGAGGTTTGGGAGCGGCAGTCTGGTGGGATGCTGGGCCAGGGCACTGGCCATGAAGCTCTGTTTGCACAGCACCCTATGTTTTTATTTAGATGGTTTGTGGGGAAGGGGCTACAGTTCTTCCAGCTACTCCTTGACAACCGGCAAGATGAGGTATTACTTTGGTGACCTGGGAACCTAAATCGCGGTTGGAGAATAAATAACACTTGGAACAGCTTCCAGATTCACAAAGCCTTTTAACAAATATTCAGTTACTACGATACAGCCATTTGCTGAGCTCATGCTATGTGTCAGGCTCCGGGTATCAAGGAGACAGAGTAAGACAACCCTGACTTACAAAAACTCATTTTATTCTAAGCTATTTCACGAAAGTAGTGAGGTAGGATTTATGTTCTTACCCACTTTTTACGAATAAAGAAAATTGAGGCTCAGTGAGGTGATGTGCCTCTCTGCCTCTCGGAATAGGAGGTAGGGGGTACCTGATCTGGGAAAAGATAGACAGTTTATTACTATCGGGAACAAAAGGCCCAAAATCCTAGCGGACCCCTGAGTCAATGAAAGTATTTCACTTACCCTTTTTGGGGTTGAAAAACGGATACTTGAACTTTCTAAAGCCATGGATACTGTGCTCTCTTGGTAGGTCTGTATGAGCAATCAAGAGAACAGTGTAGTAACCAATAGGAGAGTCTCAGCTTACATCATTATCCACCCAGAATGAAATGGAACGGAATGTGATGTGCCAGCGTTAGGATTGGCTAAAGCCCATCTGTACTGGATAATACCTATATTAAATATATTCTAGTGGTCACCTGTGCTTATGGCTAAGGTACCAGGATCCTTATATCTAAAGTTCTTCTGCAAATTTTGACTCTATTGACCCCTCCCTCATTCTTGAAACTGGATTTCTCTTACAGTGTATCGTAGAGGTGTCTTTTCACCTGTAAGATTGTTCTTGGTCTTTTTTTTCCTATGATAGTTGACACTGTTTCAGTCACCTTTTCTTGCCACTCTTTCTGTATCTATCCTACAGGAGGAAGCTTAAGTGTTGCTTTTCTTCAATATTTCCGTTCCCTACCCTCTTCTCTTCTTACTCTTCACTTGTGTTTCTTTGGGGTACTTGTTTAAAAATCAAAACTAGTTTTGGGGCGCCTGGGTGGCTCAGTTGTTAAGCGTCTGCCTTCTGCTTCTCCCTCTCCCACCCCCCTGCTTGTGTTCCCTCTCTCGCTGTGTCTCTCTCTGTCAAATAAATAAATACAATCTTTAAAAAAATCAAAACTAGTTTTAAAATGTCCTTTAATAGGCTCTATGACAGCTCTTTCCTCTGAGCTCCAGATCCATATCGCTCTGCACATCCCCAATTAGATATTCAGTGGTATGTTGGGCCCTAAACTCAACAAGTCCAAAACAAAACTTCCCAAATTTCTGTGCCCAATATCACTGAAACCATGATATTAGAGAGAAAACATTCAGTCTTTCATCCATAAGCTGTAGGTTTTTCATAGATTCCCTTTATCAAGTTGAGGAAGTTCTCCTCTATCCCCGTTTTGCTGAGAGTTTTGATCAGGAATGGATGTTGTCAAATGCTTTTTATGATGTGTCTGTTGACATTATTATATGGTTTTTCTTTTTTCAGTTTGTTAATGTGGTAGATTACATTGATTGGTTAATTTTTAAATGTCAAACCAGCCCTATATTCTTGGAATAAGCTTCAAGTAATCATGATATATTTTCCTCTTCGTTTTTTAAGATGTATTTATTTTAGAGAGAGGAAGAGAGGACCTGCATGCAAGCACGAGCATGTGCGCAAGTGAGTGGGGGGAAGGGCAGAGGGAGAGAATCCTCAAGCAGACTCCCCACTGAGTGTAGAGCCTGACATGGTCCAGTGTCATAGCCCTGAGATCATGACCTGAGCCAAAACCAAGAGTCAGATGCTCAACCAACTGAGCCACCCAGGCACCCCCATACATTTTCCTTTTTATATATTGGATGTGATTTGTTAACTCTTGCTTTCAAATTTTTGCATCTCTATTAATGAGGAATATTAACTGGCCATTTTCTTGTAATGTCTTTAACTGGATTTGGTATCAGGGTAATGCTGGCCTCAGAGAATAAAGTTGAAAGTTTGTGTAGTATTATTCTTTCCAGAAGAGTTGGTATAGAATTGGTGTTATTTCTTTCTTAAATGTCAGGTACAATTCACCAATGAGGACATCTGAGCCTAAAGTTATCTTTGTAATAAGGTTTTTAACTACCAAGTAAATTTTTAAAAGATATAGGGCCCTTCAGGTTATCTATTTTTTCTTGACTGAGCTTTGGCAATTTGTGTCTTTCAAAGAATTTGTCAGTTTTGTCTAAGTTGTCAAATTCATAGACAGAGTGTTATTCATAATATTCTCTTATCATTTTAATATCTAGACTCTGTAGTGATATCAAATTTCTCATTCCTGATATTGGTAATTTTGTTTTCTGTTTTTCCTCAACAGTCTGGCTAGAAAAAAGTTTGCCAATTTTATTGATCCTCTCAAAGAACAGCTCTTAGTTTAATTTATTGCTTTTCTGCTGTTTCATTGATTTCCACTTTAGTCTTTTTTATTTCCTTTCTTCTTACTTTGTGTTTAGTTTGCTCTTTTTCTAGTTTTTTAAGTTGGAATCTGAGATCATCAATTTGAGATCTTTCTTCTTTTCTAATATAGGTATTTAGCTCTATAAATTTCCCCCTAAGAACTACTTTACTGATATCCCACAAATTCTGATATATCATATTTTCATTTCCATTTGGTTCTAAACAGTGTCTAATTTCTCTTTTTGATTTCTTCTTTGACCGATGAGTTATGTAAAAGCATGTTATTCCATTTCCAAATATTTGAGGATTTTTCAGAGCTCTTTCTGTTATTGGTTTCTAAGTTAATTCCATTGTGATCATAGAATATATTTCGTATGATTTAAATCCTTTTAAATGTATTGAGGTTTGTTTTATGGCTTAGAATATAGTCGATCTCGGTGAATGCTCTGTGTGTACTTGAAAAGGAGAATGTGTATTCTGCTGTTGTGTGGAGTGTTCTATATATGGCAAATAGGTCAAGTTGATTGATAATATTGTTCAAGACTATTATATTCTTTTTTTTTTTTAAAGATTTTATTTATTTATTTGACAGAGAGAGAGAGACAGAGAGGGAACACAAGCAGGGAGAGTGCGAGAGGGAGAAGCAGACTCCCCCCTGAGCAGGGAGCCCGATGTGGGGCTCGATCCCAGGACCCTGGGATCGTGACCTGAGCCGAAGGCAGACGCTTAACGACTGAGCTACCCAGGCTCCCCAAGACTATTATATTCTTGATGATTTTCTGTTCATTTATTCTATCAGTTATTGAGAGAGGGGTTCTAAAATCTCTTTAATTGTGATTTTATCAACTTCTTACAGTTCTATCAGTTTTTGTTTCTTGTATTTTGAAACTCTGTTATTAGGGTCATAAATGTTTAGAATTGTTATTGATCACTTTCTCATTATGAAATGACATTTTGTATCCCTGGTAATATTCTTTACTCTGACATTTGTCCAATATTAAAATAGCACGCCTGGGGTGCCTGGCTGGCTCAGTTGGTAGAGCATGCGACTCTTGATCTCAAGGTCTGGAGGTTCAAGTGTCACGTTGGGCCTAGAACTTACTTTAAAAAAGAAATAAAAATAAAATAAAATAGTATGCCTGCTTTCTTGACTGGTTATTCGTATGATATAGCTTTTGCAACTGTTTAACCTGTTTCTGCATTTATGTTATGTCTTAAAGTGTTTTTCTACATGCAGCAAATAATTGGATCTTGCTTTTTTGTCTGATCTGCCAATTTCTTTTAATTGGAGTATTTAGACCATTTATATTTAATGTGTTTATTAATACTGTTAAGTTTATGTCTATAGAGATTCTCAAGCCAGTAAGCTGGGGCAATTGAAGGGCTCATCTCTGTCCTTTAATGCTTGATATTCAGTATTTCAAAACCATTGTTTCATATATTTTGTCTGATTTTTGTTGTTGTTATTGTTGTTGTTTCAACAAGAGGGTAAATCCAGTTCCTGTTACTGCATCTTTGGCAAAAGGGGAAGTCTGGAAACCTCTCTTAATGAGTAGTTGAATAATCTTAAACCTGTAAGTCCTTTACCTGTCTCATACGTAGTTTTGTTAAGGGTGAAAATTGCCCTATTCAGAACAACTTAGGCAATATAGACTAGTGATGTTGATATTTATTAATGTAATTTTGTGGTTTCTGAGACCAACACATTTTTTAGATAACATTTGATAAAATCCACAGATAGAAATTTCACATGACTTTTCAGATTTGGTGAGTATCATATCATAAAATACTTCAGGTATAATCTAAGGTCATTTCATCTTTCAAACTGTAAAATATTTTAAACTTCCCATTAAAAAAATTAACTTTAAAGCTTATAAAAAATATTAGATGCCAACTTAATCCCAATGTGGGAGGAAGTATATAGTATTTCAAAATCCTTTTAGGATGGTATGTGAATTGTTTCTTTTTTAATTGAAGACAACTGTTCTAAAATGATTTTGGGGGGCACCTGGGTGGCTCAGTCAGTTAAGCATCTGAGTCTTTGTTTCGGCTCAGGTCATGATCTCAGGGTCATGGGATCAAGCCCTGCATTGGGCTCCATGCTGTGTGGAGTCTGCTTAAGATTCTCTCTCTCCCTCCCTCTCTGCCCCTCCTGCTCATGCTGTCTCACTCTTTCTCAAATAAATAAATAAAATCTTTTAAAAAATGATTTTTGATCATATATCTCTTGCTTGGAATCTTCTTAATAATTCTCCGTTGCTCTCAGGATAAAGTTAAAACTTTTAACATTGTTCATTTGGTCCTTGTCTTGAGATTTGGCTATCCCCTGTTTACCTTGTTTCCTGCTCTCTTACTGCTGCCCCCTCACTCTACTCTAGCCATACTGCTTTAGTTCCTTAAACATGACATATTCTCTCTTGACTCAGGCCTTTTGCACATAAATATCTTCTGTCTAGAATATTTCTGTTCCCCTCCCCAAAATTCTTAAGCCTTAGGTTAGATCTCTTTTCCTTTTTTGTGCTCCCTCCCACATCCCTTTCCCTTTCATTAGTACTCACTACCCTCTACTGTATTTATTTGTCTCTGTCCACAGAAAAGCCCGAGAAGCCACCAGATACTGTTTCTAAATACTATTCTCCAACAAGAGGAACCATGTTTTCTTGGAGAAAAGGCTGATTTCGGGGGCAAAGCAGGGACAGGATGACCAGGAACATCTTTTTGGGCCAGGAAGTAAGGAAGTATTCAGAGAAGAATGGGGACATGTCAGAGGGATACATAAGTCAGTTTGAAAGGACTTTTACTAGCCAAATCTGGGATAATATATCAAAATAAAAGTGATGGTAAACAAATCACATCCACTGATTAGATTAGGGGCCCATCAATCTTTGATGATATAAATAAATGGATGATTAAATAGAAAACCCTTCCTTGTAATACAATGTCAACTAATAAAAGTCAAAAGAATAATTGAATTATAAAATCATCATTTTGCAACCCTCATAGAAATAATAAATTCAGGCAAGAAACATCAATGGATGGCAAAACTTACAGATGAAAGATGGATCAAGAACAGGTTTTATTTACATTGTCTCAGAGTATCTCTCTACAAAATAATCATACATGAAAAAAAGAGTAATTTTATTGTGGAGAAACCTGAAGGCACATCCTTATTCAAGTGATCCAAGTTAACATCAACAGTAGTGGAACAAATCAACATCATACATTATCTGATGGATGCAGTGAGCCAAGCACAGAATTACTTCAGTGGTCTTGCCTAATATATAACCCAACTGTGAGTAAACATCAGGCAAACCCAAATGGAGGAACATTCCACAAAATAACAGGTCTACAATTGTTCCAGTTATCTACTGGTTTGTAACAAACACCCTAAAACCTAGTGGCTTAAAACAACACTATTTTGCTACAATTTGGACAAGGTTCAGCAGGGATAGCTCTTCTCAGTTCTAAGCTGTCAGCTGGTCCAGCCCAGAGCCTGGCTCCACTAGGCCTCACCTAGAGTGGCTCAAAGGCTGGGAGCTAGAATCATGTGAAGACTTTTGCACTCACATGAATGACACCTGATCTGGAAGACTCATACAGCTGAGGGTTGGAACAGCTGCAGCTCCTCTGACATGTCTACTTCTCTATGGTCTCTTCATCACCACAGCCTCAGGGTAACTGGATTTTTCTATATGTCAGCTCAGGAATCCCAGGGAGTGTGTATATGTGTCTGGGTGTGAAAGAGAGCCAGGTAGAAGTTGTATGGCCTTTCTAACCTAGCCTCATAAGTTACACAGGTCCACTTCTCTATATTCTGTTCATGAACCGAGGCACAGGGTTTGTCTAGATTAGATGACAGAATTCTAGAAGAGCATGTGGAACTGGAAATGTGGTGCAATGCTCAGAAAAATACAATTAGCACAGTAATCTTAGAAAATGAAGGTCACAGGAGGGCTAAGGAACTGTTTGAGATTGAAGGAGAGTAGAGATATGATAGCTGAGTAAATACATCCTCCTGGATTGAATCCTCTTGCTATAAAGGGTATCATAGGATAATGGGAAAAACTTGAAGGCCCTCTGTAAGTGAAGGGTATATGGGAGCTCTTTGTACAGTTATTGCAACTTTCTATAAGTTTGAAATCACGTCAAAATTTTAAAAGATAATATACACCATAAAATCTCATTGTTTAAAAATCTTGCAGTTAGAGGTGCCTGGGTGGCTTAGTCAGTTAAGCCTCTGCCTTCAGCTCAGGTCATGATCTCGGGGGCGTGGTATCGGGCCCTGCATCAGGCTCCCTGCTCAGCGGGGCGTTTGTTTCTCCCTCTCCCTCTGTGTGCTCTCTCTTGCTCTCTCACTCTCTCTCAAATAAATAAATTAATAAATCTTTTTTAAAAATCTTGCAGTTAATCCTTTCATAAAAGAATAGATAATTATATGATAAAAATAACCACCCATATATGATACATTCCTATTTTTAAATATCCTGTTTTATTGAAGCAGAAGACCATTGAATAAACCTGATAGAACACTTCATGTGCCAAGGCACTATTGTAAATTATTACATATATGAGCACATTTAATACAATGGTCTTATGACATGGGTACTATCATTATCCCCTCGGCATCTTTTCATGATTGAGAAAACTGAGAGAGAAATTAACTAGCATAAGGTTATACAGCCAGTAAACCAGAGGACTGAGATTCAAACCAGGCCAACTGGCTCTAGCCTTTTCATTGTTCATTAAGCATTCAAAATACACTTTGCCAAATAATCTTTAAAGCCACAATTATCACTGGGTATATATTAAAACAGTAATGGCCCTATTACCACTGTTTCTTCCATCTGTTTGCAGTGCTATAATTTTGATGGATTTTTTTAACTGGTATTCCTTTACAAAATTCATGGGTATAAATTCACTGGGTGTTTATGTAATGTATTTAATTGTGGTAAAAACATGTGATGGAAAATTTACCATCTTAGCCATTTTTAAGTGAACAGTTCAGTAGTGCTAAGTATATTCACATTGTGTACAGCAGATCTCTATATTTCATCTTGCAAAACTTGAACAATTCTTCATTTCCCCTTCTCTCAGCCCTGGTGGCCACCATTCCATTTTCTATTTCTACGAATGTGACAGCTTTAGATACCTCATATAAGTGAAATCATACAGTATTTGTCTTTTTATAACTGGTTTATTTCACTTAGCATAATGTCCTCAAGGTTCATCCATGCTATAACCTGAGACAGGATTTCCTTCCTTTTTAAGGCTGAATAATACTCTATTGTGTGTATGTATCACATTTTATTTATCCATCCATCTGTCCATGGACATTTGGGTGGCTGCCACCTTTTGGCTGTTGTGAGTAATATTGCTGTTGGAGTATTTGTGTATTAAAAATAAAAAATAAAAGAATGAAACATAGTAACTCATAAAACAGCTTGCAGTGAGGGTGAAGAAAATGAAGTCCTCCGGGTTTTGAATGCAGTATGCTTTCTGTTTTTGCACAAGTAATGATAACACTTCCCATGGAGTTTTTAATTTTTTAATTTCTTTAAAAGATTTTACTTATTTAATGAGAGAGACAGAGAGAGGATGAGCGGGGGAAGGAGCAAAGGGAGAGGGAGAAGACTTCATGCTGAGCAGGGAGCCTAGTGCAGGGCTGGGTCCCAGGACCCTGGGATCATGACCTGAGCTGAAAGCAGATGATTAATTGACTGAGCCACCAGGCACCCCTCCATGGAATTTTTAAGTTTAGGATTTTAAGCTGTTTTCATATATTTCATATATTAATATATTAAAATTGCATATATTAATTTTAGGTATATTCACATAACATCCATGAATTTAGTATTCTGGCAATAGGCATCATAATACTTATACAAATGCGGGTGCCTGCGTGGCTCAGTTGGTTAAGCAACTGCCTTCGTCTCGGGTCATGATCCCAGGCTCCTGGGATCAAGTCCCGCATCAAGCCCCGCATCGGGCTCCTTGCTCGACGGGGAGCCTGCTTCTCCCTCTCCCTCTGCCCGCTACTCTGCCTACTTGTGCTCTCTCTCTGTCAAATAAATAATCTTAAAAAAAAATAATACTTATACAAATGCAAAGCTCAATTTGTAACCAATAGTTTTATGTTTTTATTTTGACCTCTTCCTAGGAATCAGCGCTGCATTCAGAGCCTCAGTTCAACCAAGATACCACAAATTTGAGGTGACTAGAAAAAAGCAGCATGACCCCACTTTACTTAGGACATGTTACAAGAATAGACACTTTTCCTGAAATGAGAGACTTCACCAAGTTTGCCTTTCCATACCTACTCCCGTTTTATCTAAGATTTCTTGCCTTATTGGTAGTGTTAGTTGCCCAAAGTAAAATTCTCTCTCTGGGAATAACTTGTTGGAAAAGGTAGGTAACCAGTTAATTAGCATTTCCAAAGACCATAAAAAATGTGAAGATACATTGTAAGGATACCCAAGGGAATTTCAGGGTGGGACAAACATGGTAACCCAATCTAGTATTCACTGAATGTCCTTCCTTTCTCCACTTCCCAACCTCCCCCTCAGACATTTGTTACCTCTTTCTCCAACTTTCTCCATCTCTTAGCCAGTTAAACTCATCTTTTGTCTGTCCTATCATTCATTCTCATATTTCTCTCTGTACACACACACACACACACACACACACACACACATAAAGAATGTTTGGTTGTGGGTGGTTGTATTTCTTTTTACCTTCATAGAATTAAATAATATGTATGAAAGCACTTTTTAAATGTTAAAGCACCATAAAAAAATATTGGTTATTTTCAGAATATGGTCCCATGACTAGCACATTGTGAGTACCCAATATATGATTGTGAAATGATTCACTAAAGCATTATGTACACTCTGTCCTTATTTTGAAAACCATGTACATTAAAACATGACAAGATATGGGGAAATTTTTACAGAAAAATAACAGATATGTGACTCTCTAAAACAGAATTAAAATGAAAACAAACAACATCAAGACCCCAATCATGAAAGGGAGAGATAAAATTCAAAAATTAGGGGCACCTGGGTGGCTCAGTTGTTAAGCATCTGCCTTCGGCTTAGGTCATGATCCCAGGGTCCTGGGATCGAGCCCCACATCGGGCTCCCTGCTCCGTGGGAGGCCTGCTTCTCCTCTCCCACTCCCCATGCTTGTGTTCCTGCTCTCTATGTGTCTCTGTCAAATAAATAAATAAGATCTTAAAAAAAAAATTCAAAAATTAGTCACTACAAATAATTAATAAACATAGTATGTTACTTAAAATATTTTGGTATCATCTTCCCAATCTTCTAAAAATCCCACAAAATAACAGAAGAAAAAATTTAGGAGTAAAACATGGCAATATTGGAAAACCATGTAAGATGTCATGAGGAGAAAAAAAAATGTTGCTGGTTGGAGTATAAAATGGCACAACCATTTTAGAAAACATTCTGGCAGTTTCTTAGAAAGTTAAAATATACACATATCACACAACTCAGCAATCCTATTCTAGGTAATTGCCCAAGAGAAATGAAAACATGTTTACACAAACACCTGTACACAGTATTTATAGTGACTTCATTCATAACTGCCAAAACTGGAAATAATCCATATGTCCTTGGACTAGTGAATGGATAATAAACACATGCTGGTACATCCATACAACAAAATACTACTCAGTCAAAACACAAAAAGGGGGTGAGGAGAGGGGAGAACTATCAATACAAGCGACAATTTCAGTGCACTTTGCTAACTGAAAGAGGTCAGACTCAAAAGGCTACATATTATATGATTCTATTTATATGACATTTTAGAAAAGCAAAACTAGGGAGAGAAAACAGATCAGTGGGGGCTTGGGGACTGGAGGATGGGTGGAGAGATTGTCTTCAAATGAGCGCAAAAGACTTTTTGGAGTGATGAAACTTCCATATTTTGATTGTGGTGGTGGTTACATAAATATTTGTCAAAACAGTTTGTATTTATCAAAACTTACAGAACTGTAAAGTAAAATTTTACTTCTATAAATTATACAATAAACCTGATTGTTTCCCCACCCCCCAAAAAAAGCAATGAAAAAATTCTGAGGGATATATAGAAGATATAATTCAGATGATAGTGAGCTGGAAAACCAGTCAAGAAATCTGCAACCACACATAGGTGTAGGAAAGGGCCACTAGATGGTGGTGTTCATTTTTGTAACGGAGCCCAGGAAAAACTTCAAGCTCAGAGATCAAAGGCCTGCCAGAGGAGCAGTTTTTTTTGGCAAATTTCCTATAACCCATAGCTGTAACACCTTCTGTTTAGCCTTGAGCTATAGTTCCTGTGTTTTTGCTAGGCCAGTTCCCCCATCCTTTTACTGATTCTGGGAGGCCATCAATCCTTCCAGTAAAACTCTGTTTCTCTCTCTGCTTTTGTTTTTGTTTTCTGAAACGGACCGAATAGAAGAAGTATTAATGGTTATTAACCAATTTATTTTGTTTGTTTTTCTTCGTTACGGAGAATTTTGAATATATACAAAATAAACAGACTGGTAAGATGATCCCCCAATAAACCCATCAGTTTTGAGTCATTGATAATCTGATGTTCTTAATTCAGCAAGCTTCCACCACCCCCAATCCCCATGCAAATAATTTTCTACAGTCCTTCTTTTTAATGAGATAAAATTTACATATTTTAAAATAGCCTTATTTTTAAAATTTATTTTAGGTTCATAGCAAAATTGAGCAGAAAGTACAGAGATTTCCCATATATTCTTGTCCCCACTCATGCATAGCCTCACCCATTAACAACATCCCCCACCAGAGTGGTACATTTGTTACAACTGATGAACCTACATTGACACATCATTACCACCCAAAGTCCATAGTTTACATCAGGGCTGACTCTTGGGTTTGGACAAATATATTATGACAAGTAATTACCATTTTCGTATACAGAGCAGTTTCAGTCCCCTAAACATCCTCTGTGCTCCACCTATTCATCCCTACCTTCCCCTGAGCCCTACCAAAGTACACAAATTTTAACTGTACAATTCCAATTTATCAGGGCACCTGGCTAGCTCAGTTGGTAGAGCACGCGACTCTTGATTTTGGGTTGTGAGTTTGAGCCCCATGTTGGGTGTAGAGATGACTTAAAAATTAAAAAAAAAAAAATTCCAAGTTGTCTTTGAAAGACTTAGTTTGGAAGTTCCCAATAATGTAGAACAAAAAGAAAAAAGAAAGTTATGAGAGAAAACTTAAGAGAGAAATCCAGTCGTGGTGAAAATTCTGAACTCTAAGAAAAGGAAAATCCCATAAGCTTCCAAATGGAAAAACAAGATACCAGCAAAGGAACAAAAACTGGGTTGATATTAACTAACAATAATATAATCATATGTGATAAGAACTTTTTTTTTAATTTGAATTCAATTAGCCAACATACAGTACATCATAAGTTTTTGATGCAGTGTTCATTGATTCATTAGTTATGTATAATACTGTGCTCATCACATCACGTGCTCTCCTTCATGCCCATCACCCAGTTACCCCATCCCCCCACCCACCTCCCCTTCTGCAACCCTCAGTTTGTTTCCCAGAGTCAAGAGTCTCTCATGGTTTATCTCCTTCTCTGATTTCTTTCCATTCTGTTTTCCCTACCTTCCCCTATGATCCTCTGCACTATTTCTTATATTCCACATGAGTGAAACCATATAATAATTGTCTTTCTCTGATTCACTTACTTCACTCAGCATAATACCCTAGAGTTCCTCCATGTCAGTGTAAATGGTATTCATCCTTTCTGATAGCTGAATAATATTCCATTGTATATATGAACCACATCTTCTTTATCCATTCAGAACTTTTCTGATGTAATTCATATCTTATTTTTGAGAGCTTCAGCCTCAAATTGCAGGAAAAATAAATGAAATTTTAAAAATGAAATTTTTAAAAATATGTATACATATAATAAATGTGAACATATGCTTTTATCATTAAAAGAATACAAACTAAAATAACATCACATATTTGTACTTGTCATATTGGTGTAGACTGACAAATTTGACACATAAAGGGTTAATGCGGGCAAGCAGACATGATTAATCACAGTTAAACAGTGTAAACTGGCACAAAAAATTTTTGTAGGGCTATTGACAATATTATCACTTTTTTTTTTTAATTTTTTTTTAAGATTTTATTTGACAGAGAGAGAGACAGCCAGAGAGGAAACACAAGCAGGAGCGGGAGAGGGAGAAGCAGGCTTCCCGTGGAGCTCTATCCCAGGACCCTGGAATCAGGACCTGAGCTGAAGGCAGACGCTTAAGGACTGAGCCGCCCAGGCGCCCCTATTATCACATTTTAAATATACATTTCACCCAGAAATTTTACTTCTAAAATATATGTGTGTATGTATATATATATATGGAGAGGGATAGTGAAAACAAACCATCAAACTAGAAAGAACCTAAATGGACCGTATCATCAATATGAGACTGGTTGGTAAATTTTAGCAAATCCATACAGTGGACTCTGATAGGCCTAGAACTGACCCTGTGTTCACCCTTCTGGTCATTCAGGCATCTGCAATGGAGAATGGGAAAGTATGGAGTGGAGCAATTGAAAGCAAGAAGGGATTGTAGCTACCACCAGGAAGGGTTTGTGTTTGGCAGCTTCACCAGCTTCACCAGAACACCTCAATCAGAGAAGACCAGGAAAAAGAATGATATTACCAGAAGTGACTAAAGGGCATTGAGTATTCAAAAGGAACAGCTGTTCGTAATAGTAGTGGCTAAAGGTCCCATGCAGTGCCAGTCTTGTTTTCACGGTGAGAGTTGCTCCACATTTGCTGAGGTACCCTGAGAGCCTAGTGGGAGAGCATGCCTCAGTTGGCAGGGAAGTGTTTCAGTCTGTCCCATGAGACTACCATGAGGTCTTCTGAGAAAGAAACAACGATCTGAGCATGGCTTAGCAGTGAAGACTTATTTCTGCTCCATGTGGCATCAGCAAGCAGAGCTTAACTTGCGACTGGAGGATTCACTTCCAATGTAGCTCACACAGGGCAACCAAGTTGGTGCTGCTGACTGGCAGCTCAGCCAGCAATGAGAGCCATGGGCCTTAGTTCCTTTCCAAATAGTTCTACCCTTAGTGCATAGTACTCAGTTCCAAAAGAGATTGTCTCAAGAGACAGTAAGTGGAAACTGCCAGATTCTTAACACCTGGACCTGGAAATTAGTTCAGCATCATCTCAGCTGTATTCTGTTGGTCAGTGGGAGAGCCTAGATTCCAGGGAAGGGACACAGTCTCCACCTCTCAAAGGGAGAAGTGATAAAGTGATAAAGACTTTGGAAGCTATGTTTTAAAACTGCCACATCAGGTTCAAGGAAATCAATTTCAGTTATTTATGGATCCTCCAGAAAGCCTTGAGAGTTTAAATATGGAGAATATATTATGTATGACCAGCATTACATTGTTACTTACACGTTAGTTAAACCAAGATTACCCCATATTCCATATCAGAATTTCCTGACCCGTCCCTCACCTCCAACCTCCTTTTGGTCGAAATAGGATAGGAGAGCACTTGACTGAAAAGGAGATGGTCTCTTTTTGAATGTCAGCTCTGGGTAGACATGTAGCAATATTTACATGTCTGGCATGGGGCACCTAACTAGCTCAGTCGGTAGAGCATGCAACTCTTGATCTCAGAGTTCTAAGTTCAAGCCCCATGTTGGGTGTAAAGCTTACTTAAAAAAAACAAAAACAAAATCAAAAACAAAACTCTGGCAGATGATGGGGAAAGGCATAAAGAATGAAGACAATCATAAATATCATGAGACATTTGGAAACCATTTTGTATTTAATTTTTTAGTCATTCTGCACCTAACTTGAGAATAAATATCAAGGATCAATTTGATCAACTTTAACCAAATGGCCTTTTAAAAAATTGACTAATTGTTTCACCTTCTTTTGATGGGTACAAGATATATTAGCTAGTGTATGGACTCTCTCATCTGGCCTGTAAAAAGTCAAGGGCAATTGTTTTGAGTGATTTTAGATAACAAATTTTTATTAGTCTGTTGATTTTCTTAGTTGTGTCATAGTCAGTATGATCACAAGTTTTAGTTTAGAAACTTTTAGCCAGTGTCGACTCCTGTGTCCTGGACTCCTGGTAAGTTAACTGGGCTTTTAAAAATGATGAGTTACTGAGGTTTGTTTTGAATATCGGAAAGGCAGGATGACCAAAGTACTGTCATGGTTGGTGTGGTACATATATGAGATTTATAATACACCAATACCCTTCCATTGGCACCTTCACCTGAGTTTAGCCAGAGCTGCACTATTTCCTTCAATGAGAACTTCTCAATTTAAAAACCCTTTAAAATCTGCATATAGAAATAAAAATTACATGTAATTCTTAAAATAATAGAATACTTCCCTGACCTTGAGAAAAGATTTTTATATTCAGATTGAAATAATTCACTGATTCCCAGTATGACAATTTTAAAGTATATCTACAAGTTCTTTGACATTCCTCCCTTCAAGAAGTAAAACTTTATTGTCCTTCCCTTGAGGGTATGATGGGCTTAGTGACTTGCTTGTGATTGATAGAATATGATGAAGTATGTGACTCTTGACACTGTGTCTTAAAAGCATTGTAACTTCTTCCTTGTTCTTTCCCATAAATCACTTGCTCTGAGGGAAGCCAGTTGCCATTTCAGAAAGACACCTAAGCAGCTCTACAGAGACTCACATAACAAGGAACTGAGGCCTCCTGCCAACATCCATGTGATTGAGCCATGTTGGAAGTGGATCCTCCAGCTCCAGCCAAGCATTCAGATGACTAAAGCCCCAGCTCACATCTTTACTGCAACCTCATTGGAGATACTTAGCCAGAATCATCCAGCTAACCAGTAGCAATTATGAGATAAAATGATCATTGTTTTAAGGTGCTAAAATTTGGAATAATATGTAACCCAACAATAGATGATAAATATACCCAAGAAGGATTAAGATTTTAAAAAATAAGGACATATCTAGAAGTTAGAGGAAAAAAAAAAACCTTACAAACACCAGACAGAACAAGCTACTTACAAATAAATAAAATCTGATGAAAACTTAATAGTAAAAATGAGGGGCACCTGGGTGGCTCAGTTGGTTAAGCAACTGCCTTCGGCTCAGGTCATGATCCTGGAGTCCCTGGATCAAGTCCCGCATCCGGCTCCCTGCTCAGCAGGGAGTCTGCTTCTCCCTCTGACCCTCCCCTCTCTCATGCTCTCTCTCTCTATCTCTTTCTCTCTCTCAAATAAATAAATAAAATCTTAAAAAAAAAATAGTAAAAATGAAAGCTGTAAGTCAACAACATTTGGACAAGCAAAGATTCAGTTTGCCAATACATCCTATTTACAAAAATAATGGAACTTATTTTTCTTCTCTAATTCTCTAATTATATAAAATTCTCTAATTATATAAAAATGGAATAGAATTTAATCGTGACTAACCCAAAGATACTAGGGCAAGATAAAGAATACAGAAAAATCTATTTTACAATATTTAAGTGCATGAGACAGTATGAATAATTTGTAATGAGTTTTGAAATAAAAATAATTCCCACTTACATAGCTCAGTAGTAAACTTTCTAATATATAATACATCATTCAACAAGTATTTACTAAAACTTACCATACCTATGTACTTTAAAAAAACATTTCAGCAAGTTTGTGGACTTTGAAGCCATTCTTTAAAGAATGAAGTTTCAGGCCATCGGGGTGGCTCAGTCAGTTAAGCACCAGATTCTTGATTTCAGCTTAGGTCATTATCTCAGGGTCATGAAATCAAGCCCTGCTGGCCTTGAGCCAGCTTAAAATTCTCTCTCTCTGCCCCTCCCCACCACTTGGAAAGAAAGAAAGAAAGAAAAGAACAGGAAAGGAAAGAAAGAAAGAAAGAAAGAAAGAAAGAAAGAAAGAAAAGAAAGAAAGAAAGAAAGAAAGAAAGAAAGAAAGAAAGAAAGAAAGAAAGAAAGAAAGAAAGAATTAACTAATGTGTAACTTTTTCAAGATTTATTTATTTGAGACAGTGCTCACACCAGTAGGGGAGGAGAGGGAGAGGGAGAGAGAGAATCTTGAGCAGACCCCCCCACTGACTGTGGAGCCCCACAGGGGACTTGATCTCACTACCCTGAGATCATGACCACAGCAGGAATCAAGAGTTGGATGCTTAACCACTCACCTACCCAGGTGCCCCATAAATGTGTAACTTTTTGTATTCAAATTTTAATGTCCATCTTCAGGAAACCAACCTTTTCCTTCTTAAATTTTGAGATGGAGAAGTTATTGCAACATTTGACTATTTGGGAGAGGCCAGCAATAACATGTTTTATCTTTTAAATGGTGTGAGGTTTGGTATGTTTAACTTTTAAGCATATGTTGTTTTCAGTATTCGTTATCCAATGGAAAATAGTATGTAATATAAATAAACATTATATATAAAACTTTATAGGTATTTCCTATACAATTAATGCTATTGGTTCCCCAAGGTTATTTTCTCTTATCATTTCAATACTGCATATATATCGAGTTAACATGAAACAAAACTTTAATATTTGGCTCTTACAAGACCTTTTATCAACAGTAAGAGGGAGGGAAGGAATCTTATGATTTCAATTGACCCAATGTAACGAGTTAGTTACCCAGATCCCAGTTCCACTACATTTCTTCCACCACACTGGAAAAAACGGACTACAGAGAAATCTAGCACCTCTGAGCAGTTTCAATCATGCCATAAAAAAGCAGGCACTGTTGAGACACGTATTTCTCCATTTAACCAGGTCTCTTCCTACCCTTTTGGGGGCACCCTTGCCTGCTGATAAAGACATTGCGTAAACTTCAACCCTTCTCCTCCCCGTTACTGTCTGGCCCACGCAAGCAGGGGCATCACACAATTCCTGGCCCCGAGTTTGGGCATTGCCCTATCCCAGGCTAGCGACCAGCGCTAAGCACAGCGGCCCCAACCTTCAGAAGCTCGACGGTGTGCTCACTCGACCACCTGCGCAGGCCTGCCTCAACCAGCCCTCACGTGGCCGCGCGGGCCCAATCACCGAGGCCCACGCTTTCCAGACGGCCGCATGCGCTCATAGAGTCGGAGCTCGCGCGGCGCCCCGCCCAGGCCGTACGGTGCTTCCGCTTTAATCCTCCCATGCGGTCCGGGTCGCCGGAGTAGCGGGTTCCTACCAAGCGTTGTTTCGGAACTCGGCCTCGGAAGCATGCCCTGATTGGCTTGCTCTGGAGGCGGGGACAGGACTCATTTGAGTCTAGGACCACTTCCTGAGACGCGAGGCAGGAAGTTATCTGGTCTCTCTGGAGTCCTGTGGAGAAAGTGCTGTCTGCTGCAGTGGTGGCGGCGAGAACTGGAGGTGGGTCGGGAGACTGGCCGTTCGGTCTCGCCGCAGCCAAGGACCCGTTTCCATCGTAGCACCACGGCCCTCTCCTCCAGCCCCGAGCCCGGCGCGGCTGCCCGGGGGGCTCTTTCAGGCTCCTTGACGCAGCTCCAAGAGGCGCCTATCTGGGCATCGCCTGGGCCTCCAGCCAGGGGACTGACTCCCGGCTTCAGCTCTCCGGGCCACTGTAAGAAGTGCTCTTATCACCCCTCGCCCTGTCCTCCTCCTCCCTGAACCATCGAGACCCTGGTCCAGAGCGATAGCCTTGGACCTGGGACTAGGCGGATCCAAGACGCTCAGCCCCGGCACTCCACAGACGGGGCTCTGCATCGTCTCTGATATGTCACCCACCATCTCCCACAAGGACAACAGTCGGCAACGACGACCAGGGACTTTCAACCACTCTCTGGATATGAAGAGCGGTCCTCTGCCGCCCGGCGGCTGGGATGACAGTCACCAGGAATTGGTGGGCGGGGAAGGGGACAAAGAAGCTCTGCGGGATACCGGCACTGGTGACTTCTCAAAAGCCCCACGGAGTTGCCGGGCCGAATTAAGCAGCATTCTGCTGTTGCTTTTTCTTTACGTGCTTCAGGGCATTCCACTGGGCCTGGCGGGAAGCATCCCACTCATTTTGCAGAGCAAAAATGTTAGCTATACAGATCAAGCTTTCTTCAGTTTCGTCTTTTGGCCCTTCAGTCTCAAATTGCTCTGGGCCCCGTTGGTTGATGCAGTTTACTTTAGGAACTTTGGTCGTCGCAAATCTTGGCTTGTCCCTACACAGTATATACTGGGACTGTTCATGATATATTTATCCACTCAAGTGGACCGATTGCTCGGGAACACTGATGGTAGAACCCCCGATGTGATTGCTCTCACTGTGACATTCTTTTTGTTTGAATTCCTGGCCGCCACTCAGGACATCGCTGTGGATGGTTGGGCGTTAACAATGTTATCCCGGGAAAACGTGGGTTATGCTTCTACTTGCAATTCAGTGGGCCAGACAGCGGGCTACTTTTTGGGCAATGTTTTGTTTTTGGCCCTTGAATCTGCGGACTTTTGTAACAAATATTTGCGGTTTCAGCCTCAACCCAGGGGAATCGTTACTCTCTCAGGTAGTGTATTTAAACTATTATGCGGTTAGGTTTATTTTACGTTTATGAATCCTTTTGACAGAGTGCGTGACGTTGGAGGCAATCTCATAATTTAATTTGCTGGAAATTATTTTGAGGGAGATTATCCGAGGTTAAGTTTTCTGCTAAAATGAGCTTCAGGGCGCCTGGGTGGCTCAGTTGGTTAAGCGACTGCCTTCGGCTCAGGTCATGATCCTGGAGTCCCGGGATCGAGTCCCGCATCGGGCTCCCTGCTCGGCAGGGAGTCTGCTTCTCCCTCTGCCCTCTTCCCTCTCGTGCTGTCTCTCATTCTCTCTCTCTCAAATAAATAAATAAAATCTTAAAAAAAAATAAAAAAAATAAATAAATAAAATGAGCTTCAGCCAGAATGAGTACAGGAGAGCACGCATAATTGATGAGTACCCTGCAATGAGCAGGGAGAGGCAGCTCATCGGATAACATTGTTGTGTAATGGCAAACAAAACTCTCAGTCTAGGGAGCTGTTGATATTTGCTTAATACATAGATGCACATTTTTTAAAAGTCTGACTAGTGTGAAGCAATGGATCCAACCTGAATCCTGTGGCTTACATTTTCCTTTTACTGGATTGAGATTTCTAGTTCCATGCTTTCTGGTTCATTTCTGCCTCTGCTGATATACCAAGAGTCCTAGCCTTCTGGTGAATAGAATAGGGTTAATTTATTCAGCATTAATGAGTTGGCCGAGTGACAGAGTTCTAAGGGCCTCCTATGAATAAAGCAGAGTCCAACCCACAAGTAATGGGAGAAATGAACATTTATGGGGAGCTCAGGGTTGTTAGTTTGTGAGAGTCAGGCTTCACACTGCAGATAACATTTGACCTTGCTGAATTATAAAATTCCATGAAGTGGGTAAGTGGAATTCCAGAAAGCACAACACCAGGTGAAAGTGCACTGAAGCTGCAAAGTACAAAAAGGTACAGGACAGTACCTACCGTGTTCAGAGTGCCTGAAGCAGTAATGTGGGGACCGGGTTTGGGAAATAGTGATGAAAGAAAAGTTGTGACCCAATTAGTAAGATTTTCTTGAATTGCTGTGAGAAAGAGTTTGAAGTTTATCTGGTAAGCAATTTTGTGTAAGTTCTATAAAATTTCCCCTTTTTCTGAATAAGTAAAATACATGTCCTTGGAAGGTTTTCTGAGTTTTTGTTTTTTTAAGCTTTCCTAACAATTAGGAAACAGAAGTAAAATTAGCAATATCAGGAATAACCAACATGAGGAAAATGGTAGAATCTTCATTTTGATAATGATGATGAATTTAAGTGATTCTCTTGAAATGTAAGCAGTTCAACCTTCTCCCATCTTCCCAGTACTAGCTTGGGGATTCCAGACAGAGTAAATGTCAGGGGTAGTTGTGTAGTGAGGGAAGTATAAGGATTATATAATAATATTTGGGGAGTGTGGAGGATGGAGGGATTCACAACAGCACTACTCATCTCTTGAATCTTACCTCCTCCATACCCCTATGCCCTGTAAGAGATCCCCTTTTCTACCTCCTCAAACTGCTAGTGAGCTACTATTACTGATGAAATGATAATTATACTTTTCCTTAATTGGGTTGGGGCCGAAAATGGTTGAGAGATACTGCTTTGCATTTAAACAGATTGGTCTTGAAGTGTTCTGGGGTCCCACTCCTGCTCTATGGATAATTCTCTGCCTAGAAATATTTTGTGAATGCATCGTATTAGCACCTCATTGCTTTTTATGCATTGTTTCATTTTGTACTGGAACTGTTCATGTCACCAGGAAGGACTAATGAAATGGTGTATTACTTAACATGGGAAAGCCTCAGAAGAGATGTCAAGATTTAAGAGGTTGTGGAAACTAAATTACTAACTAGGTAAATTAGAGCTTTCTCTAAGTACAGGAGTGATTGATAAAACATCATTCCACAGAATGCCATTATGCATTCAGGAGCCATGTTAATTATATCCTTTCTTAGCCACAACTGTTCCCCAATGGGAAGATCAAAATTGTGCCGCATTGGATTTTTATTTACACTGATTTGTTATTTTGAATAGCTGTTTGTTCTGTGGAATTTGAACTTTGTTTATAGGAAATTGTAAAAATAGCTTAGTATTTAATTTTTTCTGTGTGTAGTTTTTAGTTCAAACATTTTAGTAAGTTAAGAGTTGAAGAGTTTTCATTCTCTTCTTTATGATTGTACATATCATATTTATAGCTTCGATCTTTCTGGAACTTAGTAGCAGTATAACAAAAAAAAGGAAGAAAAAAACAGCGGTTTTTAGGAATTTTAAGAGCAAAGAAAGAATGATGAAATAAAATTGCTTAGGTAACAAAAGAAGAGCCAAAACACTGAGGCAGATGTTTAGAAAATCAGAAAATTAAAAGCCTAATTATGAATTATAAATATGAATTATGACGTATTTTAGAATTGTAAAATATATTCTCTGATTAATACTTTGTTTTGAGTTACAGATAAATAGAAATGGAATATATTGAGAAAAGACAGTTTTTGCCATTTACAAAGCAGTAATCTAAATAATAAATTTAGAACATGAAGGATAAGATGGGAAAAATCCCTTAGAAACAAAACCTTGATTGTGCTGAGATTGGCTTTTTGGTGCTTCAGGGATCCAAGGCAGTCCTGAACTCAGAAGGGAGCTTTTTCTGTCCTGCCCCCTTTGGTTTTCAAGGATCTTTAGGAGCAAAAAGAGACAACCTTTTGAGCTGTAAGAGATGATGAAAGTAACCCAGAAGAACACAGATACTAGAACATAGTTTTATGACTTGGAAAGATAATATATTCCTTCTTTTTTTTTTATAATTTAGATTCTGATTTGTATTTTTGGGAGCTGATTTTTTTTTTAATTGAGGTAAAATTGGTATATAACAGTATTAGTTTCAGGTGTACAACATAATTCAGTTTTTGTGTACAATACAAAGTGGTCACCACAGTAAGTCTAGTTACCATCTCAATTCATTCTTTTCTTTTTTAAAGATTTTATTTATTTATTTAGAGAGAGCGAGCGAGCGTGCACACACACAGGCTGGGGGAGGGGGGCAGAGGGAGAGGGAGAGAGAGAATCTCAAGCAGATTCCCCACTGAGTGTGAAGCCTATCATGGGGCTTGATCCGATGACCCCAAGATCATAACCCAAGCCAAATCAAGAGTCGGACACCCAACCAACTGAGCCACCCAAGTGCCCCAGCCATCTCAGTTCATTCTTACAGATGAAGAAACTGAGGTCAGCTGCCTAGTTGGAGGTAGAGATACAGGATTTCCCCCACTATCTGAATGTAGATCATTCTTAGAAAACTTGTAAGCTAAAATGGCATAAAGCAAAGAGTATCCACACTTTATTTTACAAAAGACCTACTGGTGTCTTTCTAACAGTTAGTAGGAAACTAGGGAAAACCTTGAAACCTAAATATAATTTGTGCTGATTGGGCTTTTCTACCAGAGAAAAGTAGCACTCTAACTGCTGATGTCTAAAAACATCAGCCCACTTCTGGAATGCCTAATGGCATAGAAATGACAAAAAAAATTTTGTTTTGTTTTTTAAGTGACCTGTGGCATTTATTCACTCAGTGCCTGTTTGGTGCTAGCCATGTGATAGGTATTAAAATTTGAGAATTCTCTGCTCCAAAGGAATTTATAATGGTGCTTTGCAAACCAAAGTGATGGAATGGGTAGGTGGACAGTGTAAATGAATCAAGTGAGTTGGTACAGGACTGTAGGGTTTGGAGGGGACAGTAGTGACCTGAAAAACTCATGCCCATCTGAAGGTGGGGAGCTTCAATTTTCAATAAATTGTTGTCTTGTGGCAGTGGGATCTTAGGATTGCTGAATCTTATCGGTATTCAAGAGAAGCTAAAGCTTCCTTCTCTGTTTATTTTATAATTTTAAAAATATTTATTAGACTCATATGAAATATGTCTTTAGTCTAGATCCAATCTGTGAACTGGTAATTGAGGCCTACTCCTCTAGAAGCAGTGATAACAATAATGAATAGAAGAAGTGATTGGGATAAGGACCAGGGTATTTGGGTTGGGGCAGGTTAGATTTGATACTGGAGAAGAGCGCTAAACATATTAGAGCTTAAGAATTAGTTTGTCATATAGATAGGCACGAACATATAAGAGTCAATGAGAAAAAAGTATTTTGAAAAAAACTGATGGTGAAAGAAAAGCTAATCAAACTGGCAATGAATATAGTTAAAACAGTATTTGTAAGATATTCTTAGAACTAGGAAGAGAGCAGGACCAATTAATTCTTACTTAGTGACAAATTTCTTTGTCGTGCTTTCTGAAGCAGGACTCAATATATTTTGCGTGACCAGAAATGCTATTTAGAATGTGGCCAGGACTAATTGACCCATTTCTAGATAGACCAGTTACTTTTAAATAGACTGTAATACATTTTTTAGCATGTACATCTAGACTTAAAACATTCTCCTGCATTCTCAGAAGGTAAAATTATAGAGGTAAAATTATAATAGATGGGCAATTGCTAGAGATTGGATGAGGGGAAGGTGAGTTTAAGTGGATGATAGCATGAGGGAGTTTTGGGGAGTGATGGAACCATTCTGTATCTTGATTATGGTGGTGATGATTTGAAATTTATACATGTGTTAAAGTTCATAGAACTGTAAACCAAAAAAAATTTAGTTTTACTGTATAATAATTTTAAGAGTCTTTTTTTTTTTTTAAGATTTTATTTATTTATTTGACAGAGACACAGCACAAGCAAGGGGAGTGGGAGAAGGAGAAGCAGGCCTCCTGCTGAGCAGGGAGCCCGATGCAGACAGAGAGAGATATATCCAGAGAGGGAACACAAGCAGGGGGAGTGGGAGAAGGAGAAGCAGGCTTCCCACTGAGCAGGGAGCCCGATGATGCGGGGCTCGGGGCTCGATCCCAGGACCCTGGGATCGTGACCTGAGCCGAAGGCAGACGCTTAACGACTGAGCCACCCAGGTGCCCCTAGGAGTCTTTATAAAAATAAAAAAAAAACTAATCCATTACCTTAAAAGCGAATCTCTGGGTAAATATCATACAAAGTATGTGATATAAAAATCCTTGAATTTAGCTATCTTTTTGCCTTGAATGGGACAGGTTCATAAATCTGGTGGATCTTACATCTCCATACACACAAATGGAGCAAATTTGAACTTATTTTCAAATATTGGGACCCTAGTAGTAAAGTGAGATAAGTGGAGGAATACTGGGGCTAGTAGATTCAGGAAGGATTAGATATTAAAAACTGGAGCCCACACTCCAGAAAAGAAGGTCTTAAATCCTTTTTTTCTTTTTAAAACAAAACAAAGGAGAAATGGTACTAAGTGCTTTCTTTGCCCAGTAAGGAACTGTGAGATTGCTTTTTTTTTGGAAAAGTCAACTTATAAAATATACTCTAAACCAAAAAATTATTTGATTTTATTTGGCATATATTTTACTCGGAATTTCACTTCTGTTTTTATTAAAATTTATGTACAGGCCAATTGAATTAGCCTTTATTATAAATTTATCAATGATAGAATTATAGAACCTCTCTAATTATAGGCAGTCTCCTACTTTGATTTATAGTGTTCCTGAAAACTATAATTTGAGAAAGCGAAATAGACTTACCTTATAAAAGGAGATGTTCTGTTCCTAGAAAATTAGAAATAAAGAATATAAAACCTCCGATTTCACCTATTTTTTAAAGAAACAATCTTGGATAAATCTGGTATTTTATACATGTTCTTTATATATTTTTTTAAAGATAATATTTTTAAGTAATTTCTACACCCAGTGTAGGACTCAAACTCACAACCCTGAGATGAAGAGTCACATGCTCTACTGACTGAGCCAGCCGGGTGCCCCATATGTGTTCTTTAATTTCATTCTTTTAAAAAATTACTTCATATTTTTTAATTTGGGGTTTATATTTTACATTGTATATACTATATTAGTATAGGAGGTCATAAGTATATAATTTATACATGAGTGTGCATGCTATAACTTTTTTATGGATGGGGTGCACATTCAAAAAGCAAGATGTTAGTTCTCTTCCACCATTTCTATTGCTTGGTTTAGTGTTGTCTAAGAATTTTTTTTCTTTTTTTAATTTCATTCTTTCCCCTCACTTTTGAACACAGTCCTTGCTGGCTGAAGTCCAGTGGTGATCAATTGAAGCTACAGAATGGGTGATTTCAACATACCTAAAGATTTCTATCTTTTGGGCGCCTGGGTGGCTCAGTTGGTTAAGCGACTGCCTTCGGCTCAGGTCATGATCCCGGAGTCCTGGGATCGAGTCCCACATCAGGCTCCCGGCTCAGTGGGGAGCCTGCTTCTCCCTCTGACCCTATCCCCTCTCATGCTGTTTCTCTCTCTCTCAAATAAATAAATATATAAAAAAAAAGATTTCTATCTTTTTTGGTTGCTTTATATTATCTTACATTTGAGACCTACATTTCTTATTCCTAGCACGTTTTAGAATTTTTGTGTTCTAAAAAAAAAAAACTTGTGCGTTCTTAAATTTCCCATTAATTTTTTTTAACATTTTATTTTAAAATAATTATAGATTCACAGTAGGGCAGAGAAATGTTTAGTGAAATCCCATGCACCCTTCCCCAGGCTCCTCCACTGTTAACCTCTTACATAAGTATAGTTCAATCTCAAAACCAAGAAATTGACATTGGTACAATTCATACTGTTATTCAGATTTCACCAATTATACATGTACTCATTTGTGTTTGTGTGTGTGTGTGCGTGTGAGTAGCTGTATGTAATTTCATCACATGTGTAGCCTTGTATAATCACCATTACCACAATGATGATACTCAACTGTACCATCACCACAAGACTCCTTTTTTGTTGTTGTTGCCTGTTTATAGCTATACCCATTTCCTCCTCTCCATCCCTAACCCCTGGCAGCTACTAATCTGTTTACCATCTTTATAATTACGTTATTTCAGAAATGTTAACAGGAATGAAATCATGCATATGTATCCTTTGGGGATTAGCTCTTTTCAGTTAGCATAATTTCTTTGAGGTTCATCCAGGTTTGTTGCATCTATCAATGATTTCTTGCTTTTTATTGCTGAGAAGTATTCCATTTCTTACACATACCATAGTTTATTTCACCACTCTTCCATTGAAGGGGATCTGAGTAGTTTCCAGGTTTTGGCTATTTTTATGTGAAAATAAGTCTTCATTTCTTTGAGATGAATGCCCAAGTATGCAAAGGCTAGGTTCTGGTAAGTCCATTTTAAAAAGGAACTGCCAAACTTTTTTCCAGAATGGAATGAATATACCATTTTATCTTCCTATCAGAAATATATGGGGGCGCCTGGGTGGCTCAGTTGGTTAAGCGACTGCCTTCAGCTCAGGTCATGATCCTGGAGTCCTGGGATCGAGTCCCGCATCGGGCTCCCTGCTCAGCAGGGAGTCTGCTTCTCCCTCTGACCCTCCTCCCTCTCATGCTCTCTGTCTCTCATTCTCTGTCTCAAATAAATAAATAAAATCTTTAAAAAAATATATATATATGAATGATCCAGTCTCTCTGCATCCTTGTCAGCATTTGATGTTATCATTATTTTTCATGTTTGCTCTTCTGATGTACTCTTCATCTTCATGTGGTAGTTTGGAGTGTACATTGTCTGCTGTTTGATAAAAGTCTAAATTCAGCTTACAAAAAATGATTTAGTGGTGTCAGGATATAGGTTATATAAAACCTGAATGCAAGAACCTATCATAGCATCAGAGTAGAGATATATCATATATGTTTAATATTTTAATTAAAATCCATTTTAGGATTTTGTGCCTTGTCAGAACATATTTTTAAAAATTAAGAGTGATTTACTTCCATCCATTCAGTGATAGAGGCGCAGAGTTAGCATGAGGTGAGAGCATTAAATCTGTTGGCTTCTCAACCTCGCATCTTGGACTGAGTTTGAGCCCAAATTTTGGGACAAGATGGCCCTTAATAGTAAGATAGCTGCTTAATCCAATCCTTGATTGCAGAAACAATCTCTTCTACCCCAGAGGAAAACCTAACATTGTTGGAGTTAATGAAAAGGTATGTGATCACAAACATGGCTTTATCTTCCTAAGGGATTAGGAAGATTTCAAAATTTGCTTTATATTTACTTGATTTTTGCATTATATGCCAACTTTTAACATCCTAATCCCCAGATCAGATATGACTATATATATTGTATAGTCAAATAGCATTTTCTGTGAGGGCTGTACAACAGCATGGATATTTTGAGTAAATGCTTCAGAGAGAGATTTGTGGCACAGAAAAGTCTGTTTCTTTTAAGAGTCAGCCAGTGACCCAGGGCCAGTTACACTATTTCTAGTTCAGTTTCCTCCACTGTGAAAGTGAGAGTCTCAGACTGGATGGTGGGTGTCTAAAGTCCCTTCATGCTCTAACTTGTGAAATAGATTGCTGTGCCAAAAGCAAGATGGCGAAAGGAAGACCTGACATTTAGAACAAACTGGAAGTTTGCTTCCCTGTCGCTGACTTCTGAAAAACTAAAGTTCATTTCCATAGTGTGAGAGTGCCAGGGAGAGAGAATTTGATCTGAGCCAAGGATATCAGACAATGCTTCTTAAATCTTCTGTCTTTTCTGATGGTGGCAGAGAGTGAACCTACACCTAGTCCCAAGGGTCTGGGGACCTAGTCCAAAGCCTTAAAAGCATGAAAGCTTTTTGAAGTCTGATGTTTTATCTTTAAAAATTCTTGGAAATTTTGCCTTCCCTGTAATGTATATTTTTTTTTCATTAAAAAGGCTTCCCTCTAAACTATTGAATAAAATGAACTCTTTAAGAAGATGCACCATGTTTATTTATCCTATTTGTTTGCATACCCTTTGCCATACTACCATATGGGGAGATGGAAGTGGGGAAGGAGAGTACAAGTATGCTGAAGTATCTGTGTTCCAGACTTTGTGTGGTTGGAGCTAAAATGGGTATCTTCTCAGGCATATCTGGTTGATAGGAAAGAGAGCCTACTTGCTGTAGATAGGTATATCTGAGCATCTTGGTAGTAAAATGGAAAACATTATTGCTTTAGGATCAGATCTGAGTTTAGACCCACCTCTGGCATTTTCTGACGTGTAATACTGTTTCACTGTGTGTAAAGTAGGAATAATAATACTTGTCTTGGAGAGTGAGATTTATTGCACTGTCCTGTGTTTTGCTTTGGCATGATAGGCACTCAGGTGCTAGCTATTATATCCTTCTTGGTTACTGGTGAATTGGCACATGCTCTTAAATTTTGCATTCATGGGAGCACTAGGTAAGGTCTAGTAGCCACTTATGAATATTTAGTTTGACCTATGGTCTTTGACTAAAAATCATGTTTATGAAACTTGCACATCAGCTTTGACATCTTAACTATATATGTGTATACACACACACACACACATATACACACATATATACACACACACATCATATTGTTTTTACAGATGAAACACATAAATCAAAGTTAACCAAAATGTTAGTAGTGAAATACTTAGATCATTTTTGGTAACAATATCTTTAAAATGGTTGGTATATCAGACTATGGATGTTCTCTAGCATCAAAACAGTGTTAATAAATAATAACCAGCAGTCTAATGATTATTACTGTTTATGGTAATTGTGTTCATAAAACTTAATATATTTTCTACAGTGGCTAAGCCTCTTCTTCTGAGTTACTAGCTTCATTCTTCTTTCTGTGTGGGCTATTGGGAAAGCCTTTGAATTAGGGCTCTGAAGTGATGCATTGTCACTCCTTCCTTCTTTTATATGTACTGTTAACTTTATCCAAAGAGCACAAAGAAATTAGAAATAATCTTATCTGCAAACAGTATTGAAACCTGTTTAACTTGTTCTTACATTTTTCTCCTGGTATTGGAGTTTAGATTCTAGATGAAGATTTTGTTCATGAAAATTGGGAAAATATACTAAGCAAACTTAAAGATGTTTTACTTAGTGAACTGGATCTGAAGTAGTATATAACTTAAAATTAAAATAAAAAAACTTTAATTTTCACTTAACGTTTAATTAGAGACCATTAATTGAAATTTCTAGTGACAGTGAAAGTAGCATAGTTTTTTTTTTTCAGGGTTTCTTTAGTTCCTTTTTTTTTTTTTTAAGTAGGCTCTATGCCCAGTGTGGAGCCCAAGATGGAGCTTAAACTCAAGACCCTGAGATCAAGACCTGAGTTGAGATCAGGAGTCAGACTCCTAACTGACTGAGCCACCCAGGTGCCCCTCAGGGTTTCTTACATCTCTAATTTAAACCAAATGATGAACAAAAATTTTCTGAATGAGAATAATATTGTAAATGAAATACTGTAAACAAGTCATTATTTGTCACATTTCACTGTGACAACCCAAACAGTACTCTTCACTGAAACAACCCAAACAGTACTCTTCACAGAATTAATAATGCAAAAATAATGAAAAGTAGCCTCATTTAAAAGAATAATCTTAAATTGTTGTTCATTCCTTTTGAACCAGATTGCAAAACACTACATTAACATAAAGTAGAAGTTGTTATTTTGATGAACCTTTTTTTTTTTTAAGATTTTATTTATTTATTTGACAGAGAGAGACAAAGCGAGAGAAGGAACACAAGCAGGGGGAGTTGGAGAGGGAGAAGCAGGCTTCCCGCTGACCAGGGAGCCCCATGAGGGGCTGGATCCCAGGACGCTGGGATCATGACCTGAGCCGAAGGCAGACGCTTAACGACTGAGCCACCCAGGAGCCCCTATTTTGATGAACCTTAAGCATAAGACTTGTATATATTACTGCATTTTTTGAAACGGATACCTTTGTGTTTAAGAATGTTTCATATGAGTTTTTCTTTTCATAACTAAAATTAATATAAAAAATAAAAATAAAATTATAGATTTCTCATGGTGGAGAAAAGAAATCACTCCAGAATACAAATTTCCATATGTGTTTAAAGACTTTGAGCTTCTTTAATTTGCATAATTTGAATAGCAGAGACTTGGTTTTGGTTAGGCTTGTGAAGACTAATTAGCCAATACAAGTAGATTCTTATTTCAACATTAACTTAAAAAAATCATTATATAGGCGGTATGAAATAACGGAAAGAATATGAAACCCAAATTCAGAAGAGTTAGGTTCAAATTCTGCCTCTTAATTATTTGTTCTTTAACAAAAATTTAAATATTCTGAGCTTCTTTTCCTTATGTCTACTTTCATAGCAATAATACCTGCTTTGCCTGTTTCACATGTTTGCTATGAAAATCCAATGAGATAACACAAAAAAAAGAAGCATTCAAACAGTAAGATGAGGGGCATCTGGCTGGTTCATTTGGTAGAGCACGCAACTCTTGATCTTGGGGTTGTAAGTTCAAGCCCCATGTTGGGTGTAGAGATTACTTAAAAATAAAATCTTAAAAAAAAAGGTATGGTGAAATTGATCTAAACAAATAATTCCATATACCTCCATCGAAAGTGAGGTTCAATTCTAGAATGTTAGAACTAGCAAGCATCTGGGATTTTCTAGCCAAGTCCTCTTATTTTACAGGTGAAGAAACTAAGACAGGGTTATCCAATAAGCTTTGTAGTGGCAAACTAAGATGCATTTCTCAGGGTGATTAAGGAGATACAGGCTTTGAAATTAGTTGTATAAAGGTGTGAAATCACAATTTTACCATTGACTTAGAATAGCTTCAGGCAATGTAACCTAAGCCTATTTCTTTATCTGTAAATTGGGGCTTAGTATTAACCTAATCTATTGGATTGTTGTAGTTAAGGAGATATGCATATGCAAAATGCTTAGCACACTTATGAACATGATATACACCTAATAAGTGGAGCCTCTAATATTACTATTATTTTTAATTATTGCACAGAATCTTTCAGAACATTATTCACTCCCTGTGCTTAATTTGTTCAAAAAAAAAAATGGCTAATGGCCAAGCTCTCTTTCACTGAAACAACCCAAACAGTACTCTTCGTGTGTCCCCATTGTGCATGTACAAGTATGAGGAAATTCCTTCTGTGTCACACTATTGAAGCCTATTCTAAACAGATTAAAAACATTAAAAAGCTTAAAAATAAAAAGTTGGAAGATCTAATATAAATGAGCATCTGTTGTCTAAGTGATAATTTAATAAAGAACTGAAATAGCTTATGCACTTAAGAAGTATGACTGATGGAGAAGAGCATGTGACTCCTGATCTAAGGGTTGTGAGTTTGAGTCCTACGTTGGGTGTGGAGATTACTTAAATAAATAAATAAACAAACTAACTTAAAAAAAAAAAGTATGACTGATAGATCTTATGGGATATGAAAGTCATCAGTCACCCTTAGCACTTTCCTTGAAGAAAATGACACAACAGACTTGTTTCATTCAGCCCACAAATGTCTGTATTCCTTTTCTTTTTCCTTGTTAAATATCCCTGTCTATTTTGGTCTATGTAATATATGTTCAACAGAGGCAGGACTGTCTTGTTCATCTAGTATGCTTGGTATGTTGCCTTGAACATGATAGGCACCTAAATGTTGATCTTTTAACAGATTTAGTGGAAGAAAAGTTGTATACAAAATTAAGTATCCATGCAGATATGTCATTTTAAAAGTTAGTTATAGATGTTAACATTTTTAATTTCAGATTTCCTTTTTTTCTGGGGAACTGTATTTTTGATAACAACAACTCTAGTTGCCCTTCTGAAAAAAGAAAACAAAGAAGTATCAGTAGGAAAAGAAGAAACCCAAGGGATCACAGATACTTACAAGTTGCTTTTTGCAATTATAAAAATGCCAGCAGTTCTGACATTTTGCCTTCTGATTCTAACTGCAAAGGTAAGATATTTATAAAACAAATGTACCACCCTGTTATAATTACCAATATCATGGAATACTTCCACTGCCTTTTCATATCATAAGTCCCTTTCCACTACTATTAGAATGTAACAATAAAAAACAGTATTTTCTGTTTATTAAATTTGTTTTAAAAGGTGTGATAATTTCAAAGTAACCGAAATGTCTTGGAATCTTGAAAAGAATTAAGCAAATTTGAAGTACTTCTAATAAATGTGAAATTTTACTTAATGATATTAATGCTTGGGATGGAAATTAATGCCTTGAAAAAAACAGCTCTGTACTGTTGTAATGAGTGTACATTTAATGTCAGAGGTATCATAATTATTTACTTAGAAAGTGATTTACAGACATATGGAAATATTTAAGTTTTAGAAGTCTATTTAAAAGTCAGTTGACTTATTTTTTTTTTAATGTTGGAAGGAAATATACCATAAATAAATGGGGATTTTGGTAACTTTTATGCTTTATGTTTTCTGTATTAAGATGTCCTAGTTTAAAAAAAAAAGTCCTAATTCTATAGTACAAAAACATTTCAAAGATACTATGCTAGAGGAAAGGTAAGTTTATTTTAGTATAGTAAGAGATTGCTAGTGTTGGAATTAGTATTCCTAAAATCTAAAATCCGGGGGCGCCTGGGTGGCTCAGTGGGTTAAGTGTCTGCCTTCAGCTCAGGTCATGATCCCAGCAGGGAGCCTGCTCCTCCCTCTCCCTCTGCCTTTCTGCCTACTTGTGATCTCTCTCTCTGTCAAATAAATAAATAAAATCTTTTTAAAAAAATCTAAAATCCATTATAGGAGTTTCATATTATAGCTCTAAAGCTATCTTTATAAATACTCTACAGCTGTCTTTACCCTGAAGTAAAAATTGGTACAAATTATAGCCTCATTGTTTTTTTGTTTTTGTTTTTGTTTTTTTACGAGCCTCATTGTTTTTGAAATAGTGAATTTTTTTCCTCTCTAATGATAGGGTTACATTTTAAGGAAACATTGGGAAGGTTAAACTTAAGAAACTTAAGATTCAACTTTAGGAAATAATGAAAGGTTCAAGGAAGAGAGTAATATTCTCTAATTACATCATTTAGAGGTAATCATTGGTAACACTTTTGGTATATTTCCTTCCAGCCTTCTTTTTCCCCTTTGTGTGTGCGTGTTACGTGTGTGTGAGTGTGTGTATACACACTTTATATATATAAATATAATTAATAAGTTATAGTCAACAAATTAATATTAATACTATATATTTACATACAGATATGCATGTAAATAAAAGTGGAATTGAATCATACCATATATAATTTTGATCTCATTTTTGTCTTACTACTCCATATTCCTTATCATTAAATAATTTCTGGAAACATACTTTTTAGGGGCACCTGGGTGGCTCAGTCAGTTAAGTGCCCAACTCTTGATTTCACCTCAGGTCTCCATCTCAGGGTCGTGAGTTCAAGTCCCACATTGGGCCCCACACTGGGAGAGGAGCCTACTTAAAAAAGAAAAGATACTTTAATAGCTATGTAATTGTCAGTGTATAGATTTGCTATAATTTACTCATTTTTCTATTGTATATTTGCTTATGTTTTTTAATTATAAAACTGCACTAGTGAATATTTTTGTGTATTTCCTTTCAATAGATTCTTAAATAGGCAATTAGTGGGTCAGTGAATATGATTGCCAAACTGCTTTTTAAAAGATTACAATTATACTGTTGATAGCAATGTATAAGGAGGTGCTTCAGTTACAGAATCTAGAATCTTGTGTTCCCCTTTTAAAGTAAATCTTGCCAAAAGTAACATCTCTCCTAATTTTTAATGTCATAGATTAGTTTTCTCTACTGTTTTTTTTTTTTAAGATTTTATTTATTCATTTGAGACACAGAGATAGAGAGAGAGAGAGAGCATGAGCCGGGAGAGTGGCAGAGAGAGAGAGGAAGAAGCAGGCTCCCCGCCGAGCCAGGAGCCCGATGTGGGGCTCCATCCCAGGACCCTGGGATCATGACCTGAGCCAAAGGCAAACGCTTAACCATCTGAGCCACCCAGGCGCCCCTCTACTTTTGAGCTTTGTAATAAATGGAATATCCAGTATGCATTTTTATGTCTGGCTCTTGTATTCTTTCACTTAACATTATATTTGTATAATTTATCCATATTGTTACTTACAGCAATAGTTTGTTCATCTCATTGCTTATAATATTCCACTGTATATACATATGCTATAATTTATCCATTCTATCAACAAATGTTTAGTTATTTCTACTTTTGGACTATTACGAATAGTACTTCTATGAATATTCATGTACATTACTTTTGGTGAACATGAATGCACATTTCTGATGGGAAGAGAATTGCGGGTCATAAGAAATATTTTATTAGGTACTGCCGCACAGTTTTTCAAAAATGGTTGTTTCCCTTTTCCCTACTGCCGACAGTGTAAGAGAGTTCCAATTGCTTCACAGCCTTGAAAGACATATATTGTCCTTTCAAATTTAGCCTTTCTGGTGGGTGTGTAGTGGCATCTCATTGTGGTTATAATTTGCATATCCCTGATGATTAAAGCGGTTGAGCATCTTTTCTTATGGTTATTGGCCGTTTAAATATCCAGAGCTGCCTTTTTTTTTTAATTTGTAGAATTTTTATATATCCTGGCTGTTTTGTGTCTACAAATATCTCCTACTATGGCACTTTTAAGATCAAGTAAATGTTGAAGTCAGTTTGTATATTTAAGTTTTACAAAGAGAATGGGTGAAATAGTAGTGAAATTCTTCTGTGGATTTAAGTAAAATATCATTGGCCTTTAATTTTTCTATGGTGAAATTTGCCCTTTGGCTCCATTCCAAGAAGTTAAAGTACATACTATTACCATTTCTTTTTTTTTTTTTTTTTTAAGATTTTATTTATTTATTTGACAGAGAGAGAGTGAGAGAAGGAACACAAGCAGGGGGAGTGGGAGAGGGAGAAGCAGACTTCCCGCTGAGCAGGGAGCCCGATGTGGGGCTCTATCCTAGGACCCTGGGATCATGACCTGAGCTGAAGGCAGATGCTTAACGACTGAGCCACCCAGGCGCCCCTATTACCATTTCTTTAAAGAATGTTTTTTAATATAGTTTCACACTTACTGAAAATTTGCTTATATAGTTGAAAGAATTCCCATATATCAAATCTCTAATTGTTAACAGTTAGTTCCACTTTCTGTATTCTTTTTTTTTTTTTTTTGAGACAGAGAGAATGAGAGAGAGAGAGCGCACATGAGAGAGGGGAGGGTCAGAGGCAGAAGCAGGCTCCCTGCCGAGCAGGGAGCCCGATGCGGGACTCGATCCAGGGACTCCAGGATCATGACCTGAGCCGAAGGCAGTCGCTTAACCAACTGAGCCACCCAGGCGCCCTCCACTTTCTGTATTCTGTAGATTTATGCTCTATTACATATTTCTTCTGAAATATTAGAGTATTTGTACATATTATGCCCCTTTACCCATAAATACCTTGAGTATATATTTCCTAAGAACAAGGGTTTTCTTTTGCAATCCACAACTTAATCAAAAATTTAAGAATTTTAATTGATAAAATACTATTATCTAATCACAGCCTATACCCAAATTTCACCAGTTGTCCCAGTAACAGCCTTTATAACTTTACTCTTCCCTGGTCAGGGATCCAGTCCGAATCACACATTGGATTTAGTGGGTATCAGCCTTTTTTTGTCCTTCATGACCTAGATGTTTTAAATTTTTCTGTAGAATGGCCTTCCATTTATGTGTCTGATGTTTCTTCATGTTTAGGTTCAGGTAACGCAAATATGTCAGGAATATCATCCAAGTAATAATAGGGATGACTTTGGGGAATTCTATGAGGAGCCTTATCATGTCCCTTTATCCCATTAACTGTTGTTAACTTTGATTACTTTGTTAACCCATTGTAAAGTTACTATTTTTCCTTTTGTAATTAAAAACTAATTTAGGGACGCCTGGGTGGCTCAGTCGGTTAAGCGTCTGCCTTCGGCTCAGGTCATGATCCCTGCGTCCTGGGATCGAGTCCCGCATTGGGCTCCCTGCTCCGTGGGGAGCCTGCTTCTCCCTCTGCCTCTGTCTCTCTCTCTCTCTCTGTCTCTCATGAATAAATAAATAAAATCTTTAAAAAAATAAAAAATAAATTAAAAAAAAAAACTAATTTATGGAGAGATACTCTGAGACTCTCTAAATACCTTATTTCACCCCAAACATTTACTCACTACTTTTAGCATCCTCCTTTTTTGTTTGTTTTTAAAAATTAAACTACAGTTTTTCTTCCCTTTTATTTAATCCTTCAGATAGAATGTTTTCTCAAAATTACTTTTGAAATGTTAGACGATTTTTGGAAATTTTATTGTGATCAGTCAGAAATCATTAAAAACGTGTATATGTGGCAGTGATGCTTCATTTTAACCAGATTTTATTTGGAGTCAATTAAAGACTCTTTTTAAAACTTAAAACATAGAAATCAGTAAGTTTGGATTTGAATATTGTTTATTGTAAGAGATTGAACTTTTTGAAATTTAGTTGTAATTACAGCCATCTGCTGTTCCTAAAAGTGCTGAATTTTCAGTTGTTTTCACTGAGTATTGTCAGAAGTATGCCTTCTGTAACTTGATTGTTGTACCAGGTAGAGTAATATATTTACTTGTAACTGCCATAAATCAATAATGAGATTGAGGTTCTTGGAGAACTTACATATGCTTGAGGAAAATATTTTGTAAATCACAAATTAAAGTTTTGTTTTTTTTTTATATTGCAGATTGGTTTTTCAGCAGCAGATGCAGTAACAGGACTGAAATTGGTAGAAGAGGGAGTACCCAAAGAACATTTAGCCTTATTGGCAGTTCCAATGGTTCCTTTGCAGATAATATTGCCTCTGATTATCAGCAAATACACTGCAGGTCCCCAGCCACTAAACATATTTTACAAAGCCATGCCCTACAGGTAAAAATGAAATAAAACCTTACTAAATAAGAAAGGTTAAATGAGGAACATTCATCAGTATCACTAATAACTGTGTGTAAAGTATATATGGAAAAAAACTTGAAAAGCATCTTTAGCTTCAGCATCATTTATATGCACTTTTACCTCTTTTTAACCTCCTAACAGGTTTTAAATAACAGGCTACTTTCACATAGTAGGCATACAGATTTCTGTTTTTGTTGTTATTTTTTAACCTAAAATGGACGTCAACTCCATGTTTCTTTCTTTTTCTATAGATTATTGCTTGGATTAGAATATGCTCTACTAGTTTGGTGGACTCCCAAAGTAGAACATCAAGGAGGATTCCCTATATATTACTATATTATAGTGCTGCTGAGTTATGCGTTACATCAGGTAAGCTTGCTGTGGTTTTCTCAGAAGTAAACTTTTATTTTTGGAAAATAAAGAAGACATTTTTCTACAGTTGCCTTGAAATAATGATAATAAATTTTAAGACTTAAACATGAGTCTGACACTGAAGAAATTATTTGACAATGAACTTTAAACATTGTGGCTTTTGATTTATTGAGCTCTATTCGTAGAGAGTTTCTTCATTTCATTTATTTTGTTCATTCAACCAGTATTTGTTATATACAGAATTAATTCCAAAGCTAGTAATTCTACCCTTCCTAAGTATTCCTCAGTCCATCCCTAGACTTGGGTTCTTTATTTCTTCAATTCCAGATGCCTTTTCTTTCTGAAAGTCTTGAAAAATAATGATGGCGGGCACCTGGGTGGCTCAGTTGTTAAGCGTCTGCCTTCGGCTCAGGTCAGGATCCCAGGGTCCCAGGATCGAGCCCCACATCGGGCTCTCTGCTCAGCGGAAAGCCTGCTTCTCCCTCTCCCACTCCCCCTGCTTGTGTTCCCTCTCTCTCTGTGTCTCTCTCTGTCAAGTAAATAAAATCTTTAAAAAAAAAAAAAAGAAAGAAAAATAATGGTGGCTACTGGGCGACAGATCCCAGGTTTTTGGTTTCAATTCTGTACTGAAAGTTAAGACTTACTCTTTGTGATTTTGAAAATTGTGTGTTAATCTGCTTTCTCTTTCTTTATTAGCTATGTTTGTAATCCCTCACCTAAGCTGCTGTTGCAGAATGGGGTTGTGTTCTGGGGGCAAGTGATTTCAAGTAAACTTGTAGACACCCAGCAGTAAACTTTGGGACTTGAGTGCAGTTATTACAAATGTGTTATCTAAGAGTCACTTTGGATTTTTCTATGGAACATAGTTTAAACTTATAATTACAAACTCACTTGTTTTTAACTGAAACCTAAAAATGTGGTTACCAAGTAATCTCAATAATTTTTTACATACAGTTATATCATTTGGGAGAACTCCATAATGGATCTGTCCAACTAACTATATTTAAAGAAGTGCTTTAACTTAATAAATGTTTCGTTATCTGTGTAAGTAAAAGAAAACTACAGTGTAGTAGTCCAAAAATCGTTTGTTTGGCTTTGGATTTGATTAGAAAATTTTCTAAAGTGTAGCTGTTGATGCTCAGACAGCCAGATGCTTTCTGGGAAAAACTGTACAAGGCCAAGTAAATTTGAGAAATGATACCTGACATAACCCTTCTTTATGTAGCATCTTAGTCATCAACAAATACTAATTGGACACCTGTTCCATGCCAGAAACCATTCTAAGCGCTAAAATAGAACTAAATAAATCATGCCAAAATCCCTGTCCTTAAGGAGTTTATATCCTAAAGGCTTTCAGAGGCCTACAGTGAAAGGGACCTGTTTATTATTTTGTGTAACTTAGTGTTTCTCAGTCTTTTTTGACTCTGGAATACCTTTTTCTATGAACGCCCCATGGAACAGTATTCAAAGGAAAGCGATTTTGGAAACATGGTTTGTTTCCATGTTTCTAAATGGAGAGTTAATTCTTGCCTCTTAAGTACTTTTTGCCTCTTAAGGAGATGTTTCTGTTCAGTTTGTCTCATAAACTTTGAAATGTTATCATTCTTCTGTATATGTAAAAGAAAAAATACATATACTTACATATTCATTCACATATATACTTATATATACACACAGGATATATTTAGGGACAATACAAATATGGGGTTTTGCTAATTGCTGTATGCATCCTTCAGTGCCACCCTGTTTGTCATTTTCTCTATTGAGCTTTCTTTGACTACTTACTGTAGAATTAATCTCTCATTTATTTAGATTCCAGTGGCATAATGTGTGTACTTCTACTTTCTTTTTTTATTTCTTTTTTTTATGTGTGTACTTCTACTTTCAATACTTACTGCATTTCATCGTAATTATTTATTCCTTATTTTCCCAGCCTAGAATAAGTTCTTCAAGGGTACATAGAGAATGTGTCTTTTTTTTTTTTTTTTTTTAAAGATTTTATTTATTTATTTGACAGAGAGAGAGACACAGCGAGAGAGGGAACACAAGCAGGGGGAGTGGGAGAGGGAGAAGCAGGCTTTCCGCTGAGCTGGGAGCCCCATGCGGGGCTCGATCCCAGGACCCTGGGATCATGACCTGAGCCGAAGGTAGACGTTTAACAGCTGAGCCACCCAAGCGCCCCGAGACTGTGTCTTATTCATCTTTTTATTGCCATGATCTGGCCTGGCCTATAGTAGGTGCTCAATATATCTTTGTTGACTTGAGTTTAATAAGGGTCATGAAAATTAATTTTCAGATTTATGATTTTGATTTTTTAAGTCAGACTCTTTTTTATAAGGTCTAATTATGGTAAAGGTGTTTTATATTTTCCTTTTAGGTTACATTGTACAGCATGTATGTTTCCATAATGGCTTTCAATGCAAAGGTTAGTGATCCTCTTATTGGAGGAACATATATGACCCTTTTAAATACTGTGTCCAATCTGGGAGGAAACTGGCCTTCTACAGTAGCTCTTTGGCTAGTAGATCCCCTCACAGTGAAAGAGTGTGTAGGAGCATCAAACCAGAATTGTCGAACACCTGATGCTGTTGAGGTAAGTATGTTGTAATTTGATTTATTTTTTATTATTTTTTAAAGATTCCACCTATTTATTTGGGAGAGAGAGAGCACGAGCAGGGTGAAGGGCAGAGGGAGAAGCAGAGCAGGGAGCCCAACACAGGGCGCGATCCCGGGATCATGACCCCAGCCGAAGGCAGACGCCCAACCAACTGAGCCACCCAGGCACCCCAGTAGGTTGTAATTTTAGATAACATTAAGCTAGTATTAAGATATCAATTTTCAGGGATGTCTGGGTGGCTCAGTTGGTTAAGCATGTGCCTTCAGCTCAGGGCATGTTCCCAGGGCCCTGGGATCGAGTCCCACATCAGGCTCCTTGCTTAGCGGGGAGCCTGTTTCTCCCTCTGCCTGCCGCTGCCCCTGCTCCTGCTCTCTCTCTCTTTCTCTGACAAATAAATAAATAAAATCTTAAAAAAGAAAAAAGATACTAATTTTCAGGGGAACCTGGCTGGCTCAGTCTGTGGAGCAGGCCACTCTCGATCTTGGGGTTGTATGTTTGAGACCCACATTGGGTGTGGAAATTACTTAAAAAAATAAAATCTTAAAAAAAAAAAGAAAGATTAATTTTCTTATTTTGCCTCTAGAAGTACTGTATCTTTTTAAAAAATCATATCTGCCCATAGTTTCTTCTTTTTTTTTTTAAGATTTTATTTATTTGACAGAGAGAGAGCACAAGCAGGGGGAGCAGGAGAGGGAGAAGCAGACTTCCCACTGAGCAGGGAGCCTATTGCGGGGCTCCATCCCAGAACCCTGGGATCATGACCTGAGCCGAAGGCAGACGCTTAACCAACTGAGCCACCCAGGTGCCCCCTATAGTTTCTAGTGTAGAAATCTCTGTTTGGTTTTTTTTTTCCTATCAGAACTGAGGGTTATAACACTTAAATCAGTAAGAGTAGCTCATTTGAAGATGCTTCTCAGCAAGGAAAGAGCAGTCTCTCTCCCCTTTACCTTGAGGATCCTATACAGTATGCACTTAATAAGTGCATAATTAACAGCTAAGTTTTATAATGATAAAAAAGGGAAATTCCATTGACTATTTATGTAACAATTGTAGCTAAACCTGAATGGTTAGCAGTCTATTGTTAAATTATTTCAAATTAACATTAGCCCACTTCTAGAGTAGATTCATTGGAAATTTCTACACATTTCCCAAATATGAAAAGCTATATCTTCTTTTTTTTTTTTTTTTAAAGATTTTATTTATTTATTTGACAGAGGGAGACACAGCGAAAGAGGGAACACGAGCAGGGTGAGTGGGAGGGGGAGAAGCAGGCTTCCCGCGGAGCAGGGAGCCCGAGGCGGGGGCTCGATCCCAGGACCCTGGGATCATGACCTGAGCTGAAGGCAGATGCTCAATGACTGAGCCACCCAGGCGCCCCTAAAAGCTATATATTCAAAATGGAAAATGAGTATTGTTTACAGCAAGAGCTGAAAAATATTTTTAATCCTGTTAGTAGCATTAGAGAGATTAAGACATATTAGCATATTCACCATTTGAAATGAACAAAATGATGAAATGATTTAACAAAAATACATTTTGAAGGGAGCCTGGTTGGTTCAGTCAGTAGACCCTATGACGCTTGATCTCTTGGTCTCTGGGTTGTGAGTTCAAGACCCATGCTGGATTACTTAAAATAATAATAATAATAATAATAATAAAAATAAAAATACCTTCCAAAAAATTTTTTTATTAATCCCTTAAATTACAAAGTAAAAACGTCTAAATTGCTGAATACTTCCGTTTTGAAATTGTGAAATATTTATTGTAATTTTACTTTTACAGCTTTGCAAAAAGCTTGGTGGCTCATGTGTTACGGCGCTGGATGGTTATTATGTAGAATCCATCATTTGTGTTTTTATTGGATTTGGTTGGTGGTTCTTTCTTGGTCCAAAATTGAAAAAATTACAGGATGAAGGACCATCTTCATGGAAGTGCAAAAGAAGCAACTAATGCATTCACTACTGGACATTCTAGGAAGGTAACTGTAGTTTCATTTTAATTCAGACAGTTATGATAATCAGTGCACGGGAGTATAAAATAATATTTTAAACAAGGAAGTTACTAATATAAAATGCCAAATGATTAAAAAATAGAGACTCTCTGTATAGTTGATTATATTTTCCTTGCCTTGTCAGTGTATTTGAAGTTTACTTAAGGTCAGGAAATTGGTTCTTAAAACAAGTTTTCTGACCTTGTTATTTGATTTATATCTTTTTAATTTACTGACCAAAGTATGTTTTAACCTGCAGTGCAGTAGTCATGGGCGGTAACCATGCAGTCAAGTATTGTTATCAGTACCTATCACTGAGCTGTATTTAAAATTTTAGTACAATATATTAAGTGGAACAGAGCTTGATATTCAGGTGCTAATTACAACTAGTCTGGCCTTGTTGGCAGTTAAATCTTATTTTGAATTGCAAATTGGTTAAATTCTATGTGGAATTTGCTGAGAAGAGAATGCAGACTACTGAAATGCCATTTTAGTTGTTATTTTTCTGACCATAACCACATTGTACTAATGAATCTGTGTTAAGAAGACTATTTTAAATGTATTTCCTGCTTTTGTAAGCATTAAAGATTTTTAAGAAGATTATTCAAACTATTTTTTTATAAAATGAAAGCTATGATTTTTAGTTTAATGATTCCCCTGTCCCCCTTTTTTGGAAGATATTCTGATTCCTTGTTAACTTTTACCCTAAAACTTACATGTGTTTTTGTCATAAGTGCTTCATGGCATACAGACAGCTCATGAAGGGATCTAATTTAGTGTTGTATGTATGTATGTTCATGGCAAAGTTTTGAAAATAAAAAATGTTTTTCTTCAAGCAGTTTTTTTTATTACTGAGAGAAAAAAACAGTAAAGCTTTTCGATTAAATAAAATCTAAATGATTAATACCATAATTTTAAAGACTAATGCTTAGAGAGAGAGACAAAGACATTTTGTGCCTTTGACGAGTTAAATTATGTTGTGGAAGAATGTTTCTTAATTAAGCACTTTACTAGTGAGAAAAGATCTCACAGTTACTTTATATGAAATCAGGTACTGTATTCCCACTTATTAAAGCACAACGTTCTGTTTGTAAACTGTAATGTCTGGTAGAGGATTGATATCCCAGGAAAATTAAACTTTTGAATACATTAGCAATTCCCAACATATTATGTACACCCAGTAATAAGGTTCTTTGCATATTTTGTGTTGTGTATTACTCTGACTCTTTAGGGATTATGTAAGTCATTCCAAAGTTACAGAAAAAGAAAGATTAAGTTGAGTCTGACTTATTTTTATCCTGTGGGAAAACATATACTAATTTTTGATTTTGTTAATTTTATAACATAGGTGGAATTTTAGAGTGGGGTTTTATATAAGTAATGGAGGATAAAATGGGTGGGAGAAAATGGCACTCAGCATCTGAAGATAGAGGCAGTTCTCTAGAACTCATGCATTGCCATTGGAAAGCCTGTGTTGGGCATCGATGTCAGATTCTGAAGAATCACCTGGAAAATCATCCTAGAAACAAGGAAGCTACACCAAACCATAGTCTCCCATACTTTGTCACATGGGTTGTCCATTATCATGTATTATAATCAAAATGTTTACTTGAATAAAGAAAAAAACCCACTTACTCTCATATGTGAAATGTATTTTGCTTTTTAAATTTTGGATTAAGAAGGTGACATTGCCATAATTACCTTTTGTTTCTTACCCATTCATATTAAAAATTTACATATTTTCAAACATACTTTGAAGTCAACAAATCTTTAATGACTTGAACTATTAAAATATATTGTAAGCCTTTAACTCTAAGGTAAAAGCCATTATTAATTGCATTTGCTCTAGAAATGAACATTTATTTTGAATTATAGTCCTTTGGTTATTTGGGTACACGCTTGTAACACATACCAAAAATGACTTCTTAATAGCTATGTGCAACTATATTGCATACATTGATTACTGATGGCATCTTACAAATGATCTACCTGAATCTGAGGATCTGTTCATGGTATATCAGTAGTACTAGAAAATACTACCTTTTTTGCATATGTTTTTCTTTACTGATAGATCCTGATAAACTCTGCCCTCAAGTATGAACGTTAACTCCTCCAGTTAATGTATTATACATTTACTAGCTAATATTCTTATAAATCTTACAATCTTATAAAAGATTAGCTAAGACTAAAACCAAAAATTCCTTCCTTTGTAAATATTTTAATTTTGCCTGATCAATCATAAAAAAAATTTGTTCAATACCTAAAATAGATTCCTCTATTTTTTTTAATATTAAACCTTTGAGATACAAATCTATTGTTTGATTTCATCTCTTTATTACAAGGATTTTTATCCTAAACAGGTGTCAGTGGGGCCTTGAAACCCCTGAATTGCTAGCAAAACTGGACATGTAATTATTTGTCTTTCTGGAGAGAGCTCTTGTTAAAATCGTAAATGGTCTGTGATCCAAAAAAGTGTAAAAGCCATGACCTTATTGAATGTGGGCTCTGAATTGTAAACATAACTTTGAAATAATAATTGTGAAACTAATTGTTTAAAGCATCCTAAAAACAATGTTAAAAGAAAAATCTTATGATGAAAACTGGAAAATGTCTGCATTTGTAGTGGTGAACTTGAACCTTGAACGGATTAGAGCAGGTAAGACATTACTGGTAGGGGAGAGTTATAAGGGTGAGTTCTGTCCCAAAAAAGAAATATCTTAGTCATTTAGTACTTTTTTCCTATTAATAATTTCTATTTTGTCCTGTTAACAGAAACCCAAAAAAGTATGTTGTTTTATATTAAATGGTTGAGCTCATTATTTAATATAACAGAAGACCAGACTTGTTTTTATATTTTGGGGGATCATCTTTTTTCATGTGGTTGAAAGAATGAATAAAACTGTATGACACAGACCCTGCTAAAACTAAAGAACCAATTTGTTGGGGACATTCCATGCATATTTCCAAAATGTATTTTACCTTAGTATTAGAGAAAGAAAATAAGTTTTAAGAAATGATTCCATTATAGCTAGGATTAATATATTTAATAGCCATTTTCATTACAGGAGGAAAGGTGACAATAGTGCGTCGTACTACTGAGACTTCTTTTAACCAATGTCTTTGGTAGGTAGCAAGGCGTAATTAATTGATTTTTCTCTTAGCAGATTTAAAATACCTATTATAGACCTTATTTCTTTTTCCACTACAGCTTAATCTCTGCCTGATTTGACAGTGCCAAATTTTTAATGTAATCGCTATTTAATTTGGGACTGGGAGCCTTTTCATTTCCTACCTGTCAAAACTGCTATTAGAATCTTCGTTTTACTCCTTTAAATTGTTGGCAAGGTAAATGGGCACGGAAAACTTATATTTTTTCCTGGAATTCTGTTTTGGTAGAGGAAAGTCCTGATCAAGATGGAATAGTTAATGTGCAGGGCTCATGCCCTCTCCTTAAGTGAATAGAAACATTTTTTTATTTATCAGATTATAAATATTGCTTTTAAGGAGGGTTTTTTTTTTATGGAGTGACAGATATTTTATAGGAGGAAATAGTTTTATGTAGCAAATGGAAAATTTTATGATTAATTATAATTTCTCTTTTAAAGAATTTGTCAGGTATATAATTTAAAAGATATTAAAACAGCAATATTTGCATAGTTTATATGAAGTCTTGAAGCATTGAGAAAAGGTTGCTACATTTTAATAGTTTTTTATTGGCAATATATAGAAATAACTTTTTATAACAGTTTTGTGTGAAGAGTAACAAATAGCATGACTGAAATGAACAAGGTACTGGTATAATTCTTAGGGAATTATAAATCTCTCAGATCTAGTACTCTAGTCAATTACAATTAATCAGTCACTATTGTAAAATATAAAAATTAAAGACTATCCTTACTTTCATCAAAATGACCTTATATGTTGGAGAAAGTTTACTTTTTATAGCCTTATAATTAATGAAACTGAAATTTTTATCACATGCATCTATAAAATTAGGAAAATATAAAATCGGGGCAAAAATCTGATATTTTAAAAAGTTAGTTTGGCATATTTGGTAAATTGATAGATTACCACTGTCAAGTTATATCAGTGAATCTAGATCTATTGTCCTCAGATACTGCTTTATGTAAGAATTAGTGTAAAATTGAAAAAATACGCAGTGTTAAAAGTTGTCATTGTTGGGGTCTTTATGAAATCACTGCATCCATGTACAGTTTTGAATTAAAAATGCACAACACAAAATAATTTATCATTTTTGAAAGATCTAACATTAGCTTTGATAGTTTAGCATTATTTAAGTGTTTTAGTATATGTGAAATGTTTATTTGGTTAATTTATTTTCAAATGTTAATAATATTAAATATTTATGCAATGTTTAAATATTTGGAGTATATTTGAAATAAATTCTCCAGATTTTTGCATAAAGGATTATTTAAGTGCTCAAAATGATTGTTTCACAATTGATCTCTAAGAAATAAAATATTGACAAAATATACTTGTTTTCATGTTTATTAAGTACTAGCCAAATTTACCTGCAAATGATTCATGTTAAAATTATACTAGATTGACATTATATAATTAAAAGCAAGGTAATTTCAAGAGGTGTACACCTACCACCAAACCGTTGTTTTTTTGTTTTTTTTTTAAATGAAGCCAGCCTGAATCATTGTATCTTCCATTAGTAACCTGGGTAAAAGGGAGAATAGATGGAGGCATAACACTGTATGGATAGTTTGGGATTATAAAGAATTTCACTGGGAAACTTTATTGTAAAATATCTCTTTTTTTTTTTAATATTTTATTTACTTGAGAGAGAGAGAGAACATGAGCAGGGGAGAGGGGCAGAGGGAGAGGGAGAATTAGACTCCCCGCTGAGCAGGGAGCCGATGTCTGGCTCAATCCCAGAACCCTGGGACTGTGATCTGAGCTGAAGGCAGATGCTTAACTGATTGAGCCACCCAGGCGCCCCTAAAATCTCTTATTTTTTAAACATTTGTTATTGGATATTGGCTTCTTTAGTAGTTACAATTTTAAAGAATTTATTTAAATTAAAAGACAGTTTGGGATTATAGAGAAAATACTGTTTCTCCAGTTAGAACTTTCTGAGCAAATTTTACTAAAACTTGGGACCTGTGCTCAAAGAGAAGCCTTTGAAGCTAAGTTGTAACTGAATAGAGAGAAACCAGAGTGTATTAGTCTGCGAGGGCCATCATAACAACATACTACAGACTAGGTGGCGTAGACAGCCGAATTTATTTTCTCACAGTTCTGGAGGATGGAAATTCCAAGATCAAGGTGGCAACAGGTTTGGTTTCTCCCAAGGCCCATCTCCTTGGTTTAGAGACTGCCACTTTCTTACTCTGTTTGCATGACCTTCCTCTCTGCACACACATTCCTGGTGTCTCTTCCTCTTATAAGGACACCAGTCCTACTGGATTAGGGCTCTACCCTTATTACTTTATTTAACCTTAATTACCTCTATAAAGGCCCTGGCTCCAAATATTATCACATTGTGGGTTAGGGCTTCAACATATGAATTTGGGAGGAACGCAATTTAGTCAATAACACAAGAGATACTTACTTCTCTGGTATGCACATTTCAAGGGGAATGAGACTTGGGAACATGGAAACATCTATGGGTTATAAATCTGGAGACATGTCTTGTTTTTCCCCTGAAGACATATCTATATTCCAAAAGGTAAGAACCCAGGATCCTTCCTAAGGAGAACTTGTTTATAGTAAGGACATAAGATTTCTCCAGGCTCCTGGGTGGCTCAGTCTGTTAAGCGTCTGCCTTCGGCTCAGGTCATGATCCCAGGATCCTGGGATCGAGCCCCGCATCAGGCTACCTGCTCAGCAGGGAGCCTGCTTCTCCCTCTCCCACTCCCCCTGCTTGTGCTCTGTCAAATAAATAAACTCTTTAAAAAAAAAAAAAAGAAAGATTTCTCTTCCTTTCTCTGAAAGAGAGGAGAACTTCCATATAGCTGTCCTGTGTAGTTCCCAGATTCATATTTTGAGGCTCCTCACCTATAGTGCAAACCCTAGAATATATAGTCTCATCAATCTGATAAGCTGTTATCAGTCTGGTTCTCATTTGTCACCACACAGGTGAGAATTGGTCTGTGGGGAACAAGTGTGGTTATTTTAAATAGTAATTAAATATATTCCTGCTTAAGAAACGACATGTGTACTTCAGTACAATGTGAATAAATATAATAGTCATGTTTTATCTGATGCTTCTTGAATTGTGTTCTGTTTAATCCACATTTTTTTGCTTCTGTTATGGTCAGAAGCCTAGAATAATGAAAGTCTGGGTGTTATTTTTTAAGTTTTATTTTTATTCTATTTTTTTACCCTATTGGCTATTCTTTATTTCTATTTTTTTTATTATTTTTAAAACATTTTTTTTTAAAGATTTTATTTATTTGAGACAGAGAATGAGATAGAGCATGAGAGGGTCAGAGGGAGAAGCAGACTCCCTGCCGAGCAGGGAGCCCAATGTGGGACTCGATCCCGGAACTCCAGGATCATGACCTGAGCCGAAGGCTGTCGCTTAACCAACTGAGCCACCCAGGCGCCCCTATTTTTAAAACATTTTTTAAAGATTTATTCATTCATTGGAGAGAGCGAGTGTGAGCATGGTGGGAGAGGCAGAGGCAGAGAGAATCCCAAGCAGACTCCCTGCTGATCATGAGACAAGACTCTGAGATCATGACCTTAGCCAAAATCAAGAGTCTGACACTCAACTGACTGAGCCATCCAGGTGCCCCTTTAATTTTTTTTTAAATATTTTATTTTTAAGTAATCTCTATACCCGTCATGGGGCTTGAACTTAAAACCCCGAGATCAAGAGTTGCATGCTCTACCCACTGAGTTAGCCAGGTGCCCCTATTTTATATATATATGTATATATATGTGTGTGTGTGTGTATATATAAAAGTTTATTTAAGTAATCTCTACACCCAACATGGGGCTCAAACTCACGACCTGAGATCAAGAGTCACATGCTCTTCTGAGCCAACCAGGTGCCCCTTTATTTTTTATTTTTATTTTAATTCCAGTATAGTTAACATACAATGTTATATTAGCTTCAGTGTATAATATAGTGATTCAACAATTCTGTACATCAACCAGTGCTCATCAAGATAAGTATACTCTTAATATCCCCTTCAACTATTTGACCCATCCCTCCACCCACCTCCCCTCTGGTAACCATCTGTTTGTTCTCTAGAGTTAAGAGTTGTTTTTTGGTTTATATCTTTTTTTTTTCCTTTGTCCATTTGTTTTATTTATTGAATTTCACATGGGAGTGAAATCATATGGTATTTATCTTTCTCTGATTTATTTTGCTTAGCATTTTATTCTAGATCTATCCATGTTGTTGCAAGTGGCAAGATTTCCTTTTTTGTGAATGAATAATATTCCATGTGTATATATACCACCTCTTTATCCATTCTTCTATTGATGGACACCTGGGTTGCTTCCGTAATTTGGCTATTATAAGTAATGCTGCAATAAACAGGAGTGCATTTTTCATTTTGGATTAATGTTTTTGTATACTTTGGGTAAATACTCAAGAGTGCAATTACCGGATTATATGGTAATTCTATTTTTAATTTTTTGAGGAACCTCCATACTGTTTTACAAAGTAGGTGCACCAGTTTGCATTTTCACCAAGAGTACGCGAGGGTTCCTTTTTCTCCACATCCTCACCAACACTTGTGTTTTTGAAAGCCTGGGTTTTAGAACCAAGAGTTCTGTCTCAAGTGACTAGATGTTTCCTTTTATATTTTCTTCTGGTTCAAATGGGACAAATTATCCAAGTAGTTCAATTTAAAGTGATAATAGAAAAGTATACTCCTGTGGGTAGAAGACATTTTATATCTAGTATTTTAGTAGTACGGTGTGAGTTGAAGCAAAAATTGGAGGTTTTTTTTTTAAAGATTTTATTATTTATTTGACAGAGAAAGACACAGCAAGAGAGGGAACACAAGCAGGGGGAGTGGGAGAGGGAGAAGCAGGCTTCCCGCCGAGCAGGGAGCCCGATGCGGGGCTCGATCCCAGGACCCTGGGATCGTGACCGGAGCCGAAGGCAGATGCTTAACGACTGAGCCACCCAGGCGCCCCCAAAATTGGAGGTTTTATCTGAAGGAATCTGACCCTATAAGTCAGGAAATGGAAATTATTATAAAAGCAGAAAGAAACAATTCTGGGTTAAAAAAAATGGTAAAAACCATTTCAAAATAACACTTTCACAGGTTTTTGAACATTTTTGTTTATTAGGTTAATAACTTCTGATAAAAGGAAAAATAAAGGTTTTGTATTTTTTTTTGTCCTTTATTTCTTTCTAGTCCTCTAAAGAAAAAACAATTTTTTTAAGATTTTAGTTTTAAGTAATCTCTAAACCCAATGTGGGGCTCAAACCTACAATCCTGAGATCAAGAGTCGCATGCTCTACTGACTAAGCCAGCCAGGCACCCCCCCAACATTTTTTTAAAATGCTGATCATGGGACATCTGGGTGGCTCAGCCTGTTGAGCTTCTGGCTCTTGATTTTGACTCAGGTCATGATCTCATGGTCATGGGATTGAGTCCCATGTTGGACTCTGAGTCTTCTTGTCCTTCTCCTTCCCCATCTGCCCTCCTCCCTCCCCCTGCTGTGTTCTCTCAAATAAATAAAATCTTCTAAAAAAAAATGCTTATCAGATATTGCCTGAACTAAGAGACCAACTTATAGATGGGTCATGATGTATATATAGTCAGAGGTATGCAAAAGCTGTGGTTTTGCAGATTATAAGCATTGATTTATTAGGGATTACCTTTTTAACTGCCAATTTCTAATAAAATGAAATTGGAGGAGAGATAAAGACCATCAAAGTAAACAGGGTCTACACTAGAATATCAGCATTGGAAAAGGAAAAGAAGAAATCAATTCTAGAGATTATGAAGTTGAATTACAAGGACAGGTGGTTGCTATAGGAAGCAAGGACATGAGCTTTTGAGTGTAGATGATTGTAGGAAATGGGGGTGGAAGAGTAGCTTTGAAAGAGGCAATTTTAATCAGAATATGGTAGGATGAATGTGAAAAGGGACTTGTTTCAAATTTATTTTCCTAAGTAATTGAGACTTGTCCATGGGAGGAGGTGAGTTCAGGATCTTCCTATGTCACCATCTTGAACTAGAACTTCTTGTGATTTTAATTTGCATTTTCCTAATGGCTAGTGATGTTGAACATCTATTCTTCCTCTAATACCATGTTCCCATTGCTTTTGTGAAGGTAGTATCCTATTGGCTCTCCTGGAAAACATGTTCAGCTAGAACATTCTCTGGTTTTATGTAGTAAGTCCATTCTAATATTGCGATCTTTCTTTTTGACGCATTCCTCATATTCTGCTAAGGTAGTTCTAGCATCTCCACCCTCATTTACTGTAGGCAACCATTGTGTCATTGCTTTAAGGAACCATCCCACTTGTGTAGTAGACTTGGCTTTAGGTGTCCTTCCCAGAATGCCCACTAGCCATATATTCTGCTTCCTGGGTCCAACATCTATAAGAGTCACTCCCAAAGGTGTTTTCACAGTCCCTACTGGTACATTAAACCTAGTTCTCTAATTTTCTCCATGAGCAAGATTTTTCCTCCTCTCACAGGTTTGGTCTATCTCCACTCGGGTTATGCTGAGACTGACCATCTTATTGGCCTGGAAGCAATGAGTGGAGGCTATACAGACCCCAGAGGCATTTGTCACTCCTAGTAAGCTGAAGTTACATGGAAGCAGAAACTGTGAGAGCTGTGATATGCATAAACTATGAGGTGGATAACAGAGTTACTGAATTTCCTGTGTTGCTAGAATGATGCAAGTTTACATTTGTGGTCCCAGCAAAATTATTACCGGAACTTTTTTACAATGAAAAAATGTCCTGGTTTTGATCTTAAATTGTATGGTCCACCCTAGTGATAGAGAAGAGGGTAAGGAAGCCAATTTCGTAGTGGGAAGAATAAAAAGGGAAGTGTAAATGGAAGAAGAAAAAGCAAGGTCATGTTGGTAATGAAGCACTAGCATGAAGAGTGTCATGATGTGAATCCTAAACCTTTACTAGAGATATTTTACAATGTCTGAAGCCCTGCTCTGTTTGGAGTCCTAACATTTTGTGAGGTTCCTTTCTCTCCTACTTCTACTCTACTTAACACTGACAGTGCAGCTCCTCTTATTTGAGGTAGACAAAGCAAATCTCTGTTCGTGGCCAAGAGACGAGCTCAACTAAAACAAGTATTGTCATACCACAAATGCTGAACTAAAGGATATATGTTAATATATTTCAGATTTTGTCTGTTAATGGCCAGATGAATGCCCTGAAGTGAAAGTAAACGGTGCATGTAAATTTAATAAGCACTAAGTATTGTGGTGATAACCAGTAGGCAAATATTTCGGGGTTTTACCCTCCAGTTTTCTAAATCAGCCTTATAGGTAGATAGAGTGGAATGGCAGAGAAGTGGGCTATACACGTAGGACAATACTGTAAGGAATATTTAATTCTGTTAATGATATAAGGATCACAAGAATTGCAAGATGACGTTACAAAAATATATATATCCTCCTTATTATGTGGGTGAATCTAGCATAATCTTTGATTCTTACATTGATTCAACAAATTTTTTTATCGTCTTTTCTACAAAATGTACACTGAGGAAAGAATAAAAGTGTCTTGACATGTCTTTCTCCTTTAGAGATTCATAATTTTCTGAGCAAAGAAAGGGCAATGAAAGAACTGAGGAGACAAAGATTAATTGTGTTTAGGAGAACACTCTGGAGAGGGGGTTGTATCTTTTATATGCTTGCTTCATCCCTTTTTTTTTTTTTAAGATTTTATTTATTTGACAGAGAGAGACACAGTGAGAGAGGGAACACAAGTGGGGGAGTGGGAGAGGGAGAAGCAGGCTTCCCGCCGAGAAGGGAGCCCAATGCGGGACTCGATCCCAGGACACTGGGATCATGACCTGAGCCGAAGGCAGACGCTTAACGACTAAGCCACCCAGGTGCCCCTGCTTCATCCCTTTCTGAAGGCACGTGTCATGTTCAGCGCCCCAAGCTTAAGGCAACTCTAGCTTTTTTCTTAAGCTTAACTGGCCATGTTTTTGGCCACTTAACCTTGTCATACTTCAGCTGGTTGTGTTAGAGGAGTGAGCCCCTGACTGAAAGACAGCCAATAAATAGATCAGCTATCAGTCCAATAGGTGGGTGGGCATGAAAACTTTGCTTGATAATGTTAGGGAGCAAGAATTTCTGGACTAAGAATCAAATTGTTGTGAGACAGATTAACAGGAGAAAATCAAAAAAAATTTTTTTTAAAGATTTTATTTATTTATTTGACAGAGAGAGACACAGCGAGAGAGGGAACACAAGCAGGGGGAGTGGGAGAGGGAGAAGCAGGCTTCCCGCCGAGCAGGGAGCCCGATGCGGGACTCGATCCCGGGACCCTGGGATCATGACCTGAGCTGAAGGCAGTCGCTTAACCAACTGAGCCACCCAGGCGCCCGAGAAAATCAAATTTAATAGGCATATGTAAGGGGAATCTGCATAGACATGGAAATTCCAAAGACAGACAAAATGAATTATGTATGTCATTCTGAACTGAGAAGGGGGCAGGGGTCTGGGATTTTAGAGGAAAGGAATGCATTTCATAGGGCAATAAGAAGACCAGATGTTTGGTAATTAAATGTTTGCCCTACCATACAGATGGGGCACTCAGATAAAATTTATCTCTGTTAATAACCCTTATTCTGGGAAAGACTCCCAATTTAGAATTTTCTGTGTGGTTAAGGGAGGAACAAACATTTCTCTTGTGCCCACAGAGTCTCAAGGTCCTTAAGCTCAAAATAATCCACGTGCCAAAGTGGCACATTCAGGGGGTCACGGGGGTGCTGCCCCAAACCCCTTCAATAAGGATGATAATGCCTGGACCACTCAGTTTTTTAGGAGGTTATGTGGGAGACAGACAAAGCGTGTGTTGGTAGTGGAAGGAGGGTCAGAAATACACAGTGAGGCAGAAATTGAGTTGCTGGCAGTAGATTAGTAATATTAGTAGGGATCAATGAGCTGGTCCTGAGAAAGGGGGCAATGTTGGTGGCTAACTCAAATAGAGCCATATTAGTTCCTGAATAACTTGGGCTCCCAAACTACATTCTAGGCATAAGACCTAGCTATATTAGAATTCCTGATCATTGCCTGGTAATTGGCTTGAGATTCCAGGGTTCATAATTTCTGCAAGTTTCATTATGCTTTCAAAACTTCTCCCTCTACCCCATTTCAGAAAAAGCAAGGTACAATTTACATATAGTAAAATATACAAATCAATGTCAATGGTATTCAGTAACTTTGCTCCAATATAGTTCTGTTCCCTTGTCTCTTCTTGTGTGCTATTATTGTTATACAAACTGTATCTTTATATATTATAAGCACATCAACACAGTTTCATAATTATTACTTTGTCCAGTTGTCTTAATCATACAGGAGAAGGAAAGATTATAAACAAAAATACATTTATACAGTATTTTATATTTACCTATGTAGTTACCTTTACTGGTACTCTTTAATTCTTCATGTGAATTCATGTTACTAGTTTTACTCCCCCTAATAGCTGTGGGATTGAATTGGTCTGGAAGAAAATGGAAAGGCATGAAAGGAAAGAGTATGACAAAATAGAGGAGGAGGGAGGATAGGTAGAGATTTTGCCGTGTGGAGAATTAAAGAGGTTACCTCTCATTCAACTAATACTTAACAAGATTTTCCTATGTATCAGGAACTATGCTCAGCACTGGCTCTTCAGTCATAGACACAGACATAGTAAGGAGACACAGTCCCTGACCTACAGGCTAGTGGAGAAGGAAGGGAATAAAAAGAAAGCCTATCTGTCAATCCATTAAATTACAAATTAAATTTTGTGTTGTGTATGGTGAGGACTACCTGAGTTAGAGTGTTTAGAAAAGACCTCATTGTGGATATGATATTTGTTTGTTTGTTTTTCTTAAGATTTTATTTTTAAGTAATTTCTACACCCAACATGGGGCTCGAACTCACAACCCTGAGATCAAGAGTCGCATGCTGACTGAGCCAGGCACCCCCTTGATATGATATTTAAATTGAGATTTGAAGGATAAAGAGGCAGCTTGGTGGGTGAGAGGGATGAGGATTTAGGGCATTCTAGGCAGGGCAAGCAGTAAATGCAAAGGCTCTAAGGCAGAGGGATGAACTTGCTATGTGTGAAGATCAGAGAGATCAATGTACTCAGGGTGCTTGAGGCAAAATGAATGAAGTGGGGGGTAGGAAAGAAGAGCTTGAGAGATAAGTAGGTCCGTGATTATGTAGCACCCTGGATATGAGCCTAAGGTTTTTTTTTTTTTAAGATTTTATTTATTTATTTGACAGAGAGAGAGAGAGAACACAAGCAGGGGGGAGCGGCAGGCAGAGGGAGAAGCAGGTTTCCTGCTGAGCAGGGAGCCCAATGTGGGGCTTGATCCCAGGACCCTGGGATCATGACCCGAGCCAAAGGCAGATGCTCAACGACTGAGCCACCCAGGCACCCCGAGCCTAAGGAGTTTTAACATTACTTGAAGCATAAGGGAAAGCCATTTAAGCAGAGGTAATAAACTGAAAGTCTGTAGTCTCTGCCTCAAGACATATTCTATACCTAGTACAGTGTTTTGCCAAAAATTTTAATTTCAAAACAGGGAAATTTCATATAAAAGTTTGAATTTGCAGCTTTTCTTGAAAAAAGCTGAGGATCTCTCCATATTGGACTCTGTTTGGTGGAGGTTGGGTGTAATGCAATGTTGGGGTTTTCCCAGGCAAGTGTAAAGGAGGCAGAGGGGGGTTGGAGTTGAAGCTATTTTTAAGGGAGTGATTATTATGCTAAACCACAGAGTCCAAGCTGAATAAGGTGGAAATCAAAGACTAGATGGGGCTGATGGTGGATGGACATGGTGGTTCAGTGGATTGGTCATCCTAAATGAGCTCTAAGAGTTATTGCCATAAGTTTCACTAGTGAACCAGAAAAACAAGAGGTTGTGGTGGGAGAGGGTGGTGTTAGGGCTTTGATTACAGATGTGGCAATTTCTGGCAAGACAAGACCCAGAGTATAACCATGGGAGGGGATGGCTAACTTGGGGTAGAGGAAAAAGTCACTGGGTATGAGACAGTCAACCACTTGAGAAATCAGAATAATAACAGGGATTGAACTGAAGAGAAAGACTTTAAGTCAGATTCTAGTCTTCAATGAATAAGAGAGAGTGACCAGGAGATCGCAAGATGACAATCTTTTTTTTTTAATTAATTTATTTTTTTATGTAGTGTTCCATGATTCGTTGTTTGCATATAACACCCAGTGCTCCATTCAGTACGTGCCCTCTTTAATACCCATCGCCAGGCTAACCCATCCTCCCACTCCCCTCCCCTCTAGAACCCTCAGTTGGTTTCTCAGAGTCCACGGTCTCTCATGGTTCGTCTCCCCCTCCGATTTCCCCCCATCCATTTTTCCCTTTCTACTATCTTTTTTTTTTTTTTTTTTTTACCATATAACGTATTATTTGTTTCAGAGGTACAGGTCTGTGATTCATCAGTCTTACACAATTCACAGTGCTCACCATAGCACATACCCTCCCCAATGTCTATCACCCAGCCACCCCATCCCTCCCACCCCCCACCACTCCAGCAACCCTCAGTTTGTTTCCTGAGATTAAGAATTCCTCATATCAGT